>NW_010157563.1:62161-91259 GCF_000695765.1 Mesitornis unicolor
CTGAAACTTCCACCTCTTTCAATGTATATCCATCATCCTTTGTCGTCCTGTCATGCACACCTGTAGAGCTTGATTCCATCTTCTTGACAACCTCCCCATAGGCACTGGTAAGCTACTACATTTCCTTTGCAGCCTACCTCCCCCGTTCATCTCCAGGCTAAGTAAGCGCAGTTCCCTGATCTTCTCCTGGTGGGTCTCGTTCTTCAAAGACTAAGTCACAACTTCAGCATTAGGACATACACAAAAAGTCAGTTTATCTTGCTCTAGTCTACTGTAAGTTCAGTACATTATTTTCTACATGACCCTTTAGTTTTATTCCATAGCTGTCCAAATGTTCCTGCACAGCACCACCAATTCTCCACTTCCCTTGAATATTGAGGGATAAATTTTCAGAGCTTTTCCTCATTTGATATAGATTTGCAATTCCAGAACTGCCTTGCTCCTTGAACCAATTGCAAGTATATTTTACACACCTTCCAGCTTTAGTACTAGATTCAGAGAACTTCAGATTTTATGTGCTTATCCTGAAGAGACAGAGCTATAGCTCTGAGATGTAATTCCCATAAATCAAATTTAACCTGTTCTTATTAATACTGATTTTCAAACCAGTTTTCCAGCAAATCTAGAAAAGTATCTAGTAGTATTCTAAATTCTAAAGGTTACTGGTTACCTCTATTCATAAATTATACAACTTCTTGTAAAAAATGCTTTTTTGATGGGATTTTCATTGGCTGTCAGGAGGCAGAGCTCTGCTGATATTTAATCACAAGTTGAACATATTTACCACTTTATTTTCCATGTTTGTCAAAACCCAGGTGAAAACCTAACAAGATCCTTCTCATATTTATGATCTGTTTTCATCACGTCTGTCTGACTGTCAGGGAAACCTACAATGATATTTAGATTGCCTCACATGTAGTTCACCAACTTTCATGCAACCATAGTCAGGAAGGCAGGGATTGAAGATCAGTCCACCTACTCAGAGAGTAAACAAGCTGCAGCATGCGGTGAACAGACTGTTTAACCCTCCATGTGACTGTGAAGTGCTAAATAAAACACTGAAAGATTCTAAGTTTAGAACTTGTGGTCAAAGCCAGCCTTTCTTTTTTCTGCTTTCCAAAGAAACTACCTTATTTCTTTGGTTTAACTGTCACTCTAGCCCTCAAAGAAAAGTACTGGGCCTGCGTGTATTGTATTTGGAGAGGAAATTGCTGGAGGAATAGAAGGAAGACACAGGGAATTCAGAGATCTAAGGTATGGAATGTTTTGATTTTGTTTAGGGTAGAAATCCAGTTTAGGAAAAAATTTCTAGCTAAAGATAATGCTATTCTCTGAAAAAAGTGGGAAATTAAGACTTTTCAATATGGTTGCACAGACAGTACAAAGCCCCTGGTTGTGCTGATTGTAATCTAAAGCAATTATTGACAGCTCCTCTATAGGACTGTCTTGGAAAAAAAGATTATTCAGTTTGAGTACTGCCTGAGACCTTCCAAACAATTATGTTGTAATAAACAACTGGAAGTTAAAGTGTGTTGAAAGAAAAGTATTCTTTGCAAGGAGAGAAGGTAAATACTGACACAGATGCCCAGAGAGACTATGGCATCTTAATCCATGGAGATGTAAAAAAAAAAAAAATTAAAAAAAAAATCAACTGGACAAGGCTCTGAGCAACTGAATGTGACTTTGAAGCTGATGCTGTTTAGGGCAGTGTAACAGTGGGTTGATCTTGGCTGGCTGCTAGACATCCACTGTTTCTTTTTCACTCCCCCACCTCAACAAGACAGGACAGGAAATAAGAAGAAAAAGCTCATCAAGGGTCAAGGTAAAGACAGGGAAATGACTCACCAATTACCATCATGGGCATAACAGACCTAACCTGAGGAAAATGAATTTAATTTACTGCCAATTAAAATAGGGTTAGATGGGGAACAAACAAAAAGCTAAAACACCTTCCCCCACCCCAACCTTCTTCCCAGGCCCAGCTTTACTCCTTCATCCCCAAATCCTCTACCCCCTCCTCCACTGAACAGCACAGGGGCACAGGGAATGGGGTTCTGCAGTCAGTCCATAACAGCTCCTTTCTGCTGCTCCTTCCTCCTCACACTTATCCCTGCTCAGCGTGAGGCCTCCTCTCACTTTGGTGCACAAGAGAGATGGGCAGAACCTGGTGGCATCCCAGGGTGCCTTCCAACCTAATGTAGTCTGTGATGAATCTGACTGTTTAAAACAGGTGATAGGACATATAAGAACAGACACATTTAATTATTAATATATTATCTGTAACTTAACATGGATACAGTCAGTTCTGCCTTTTTATCACCTTGTGAATCTATTTAAAATTCTTATTTGCTAGGAAGGATAGCTACTTTAAATTTCAAATTAGTCAAGATAAAGAATAACAGTCCCTCATGCTTAAAAAAAAAAAAGTTCCGAAGTAGAGATATTTGCGTTTTCTTTCTGACAATGAATCTGCAAGGAAGATAAACTGTAATGCTTAAAGTACCTGTATCAAAGGTCCTCAAAGCATTTTGGAAACTGTAAGACAGTTTGCATGAGTCAGTTTGCTGTTACCATCACTGACATCCACTAACTGAAACATGAAAGTCATCATGAGCACACTGTAGCTGCCCCAAATGTCGTATCAGGCAAGAAAGAGGAATATTATTTAGTTTAAACTCAAAAGGTATATAGACACAGGCTTGCAATAATAGCTATTTACACTAAGCAGAAAGAAGGCTAGCTGAGCTGTTGTTCTGTTCTAAAATATCAGATAATCTCCAAAATCTGACTCTGAAATTCTTTCATTTATTCACTGAATATTAAATTTCAAAACAAACACAGAGAACACAGCAGCATACTTCTCAAAACAAACACTACACCAAATTTTTCATACAACTTGGAGTGATGTCTTATCCTATCATAATCATGTCTCTATATACTTAATTTTCATCATCACTCTACTAAGTACATGTATTTCTTCATGCCTCTACAAACAGCCACCATGACTACAATTTATCCAGAGGAACAGATCTTTCACAAGTAACTGTGACTTCAGGAATGACTATAGGAGCTAAAGGCAGCAATCTAGCATAGAGAACACGTTGTAATGCAGAGAAATATGCTACCTTATTATTGGGTTAAAACTGTATAAAAAGAGTAGTTTCTGTATTCTGGACCCGAGTATTAGCATAGTGAGCTTTTCCCTCACGTCGCTCGGCAAGTTCAGCCATATCTGCTCATAAGCCACAAGTCAAACTTTCCTAAAGCAAAGCAAAGATCAATAAACACAGTAGAGGTCAAGTTTTGGGATAAAACAGGGAATAAACAATGAATGAACTGGAAGATCTAGAAGTTTTGCAGTACAATTTAATGGAGCTTGAAGCAGTGTTGCAGTTTATTTCTATGACCTGTATGAATTTGGGGGGTTTAGAGAAGGCAGAGAACAGGTCTCTCATACTCGTGAGCTCACTGGCCACTACCTGCTGTCACTGTTGGAGAGACATTCACTTCACACAATCCTCTAGGGACTCCTCCTATACAGTGCTGTCGGTGTTCTAACTAGTCTCTGATCTACTTCAGTGTGCAGAACCTCATAATATCTTCCCACATTTTGATCTCCTAGTGCCCACAGTGAGATACAGAGTAATTTTGTTGATATATTCTATCCATGGATAAAACAATTTTAAAGTGATCATGAATTTGTTTAATGAGGAACAGCAGAAGTTATGAAAGGATGCTTCTCAAACAAAGAAATGCTACTCGTTTGCACTGGTTGGGGAAAGGGCTTATATAGCAAGAAAACTCTGACTTCTGAAGAAGAATCAGATGAAAGCTACCTGTAGTAGATGTAACATGAGTCATGAGCTCACTCCAGTGGAGTTGGACTAGATAACCTCTAAAGGTCCTATATAACCCAACACATTCTATGATTCTACACTGTTTTGATTATATTAATGTCATATTCTTTGACACAGCACAATACAAACAGCACCTTGCATCTCTGGGACAGCTTGTGCTGCTTCTTACTCTAGGACACTGGGAACTGCTCTGAAGCTCAGGCAAGCAGCAAGTTCTGCTGTGGGTTTGTGCTCAGCAACTGACAGAGTTGAGCTGCCGCAATACAGCTTTCTGAAGCCTATCTTTGAAAATGTGAATTCACGAGCTTCTTCCTCTTACTTATTTATTGAAGGCTAAATTGCAAGAGAACTGCTAAATGAACATGTCACAGACATAGAAATTGCACGTATATGCTGGAAGTAGTAAACAAGACATTCCAAAATCGCGTTTTTTCTCACCAGGACTCTCAGTCTTTGCTTTTCCTCCACAAAGCAACACTGTGTGCTTTAGTTGCACTTAGTACTGTTCTTACAAGCCAATTCATTATTTTTTGTTAAAACGTTAAGCCATATTGACTATCTACAATTTCCCTCAAAATATTGCTAGACCCATTGCCATTTGAATTTGTAATAGCGTGTAATGAATTTGTCAGTTGACTAAAGGTTCTGGAGAAATTTTATTCTCTTCACATGAAATGTCCTTTTTTAATTTGCTATCAAACCCAAAGATTTTACACTGAGTTAGCTTGTACAATGTAGTTGCTAAGCAACAAGAATAATTTTTCCTATCATAGTTCAGCAAAGAAAGATATACATTTACCAGCCTGAACCTTGCAAGAGCTTTTGCAGTTTAATTAAGTCTCTAATGTTTATAATCTCTTGTCAGTCGTATCTCTGCACACTCCTTCCTTTTCATTGGAGTTTCATATAGATGGGCACAGATGTAGCAGTTCTCAGACTGCCTGCTATATGCACAAGCTAGTAGCAAATTACCTGGATTCGTAACTTAGGAGAGAGCTGTGTAAACGCTTAGAGTGTTTCAACACCTTTTATTATTTGGTGAAACAATACATCATAAGTCGCTCGAGTCAGCTTCAAACGTCAGACACATAACAGCTGCTTAGTGTTCTCAGTGTATAAAAATTTCTAGACTGATAGAATGCTTCAAAAATTCATAATGGCTATAATTTTCTGTGAACAATATCTTTTCTTTCCCCCATAGTTCATTATTTCATATTTAAATTTGGAGACATTCCATATTTAAAAGCTTCTGATAAAGTGATCTCAAATAATTTTACTCATTAGATTGTCTCTTATCATTCAGCAGTGAAATGCTTGTATTCAGACATGTGTCCAACACAGTAACCATGAATATAGTTTCAAAAACACAAGATTTAGCATATTCAATGAGTCATAAATTATATATAGCATTTTCAAACTGGTAGAGGAAGATGGGTCAGCTAAGCAGATGTCTATATTCCATTTAAGATTAGGGCAGTTAAGAACTAGAAAGTCATAACAACTGTTCCCTTTATGACAAGAAGAAATCACTACAGGAAAGTTAAGATTATACAGGCAACAAAGTCCATGCTGTTTCAGAAGTTTCTTCAGCTCCCACTTTATTTTTCAGCAGAATAATAGGTTTGCATGCTGATTCAGTGTTTTCTAGGCACATGAATTCTGTGATAACTGCTATGGCAGACTGAGCTTCAAAAACAGGCCCTGAAAAACAAGTTTTGTTTAACATAACAGATTCCCTAACTGTTGAACAGATGCAATTCATTAAACATTAGGTATGAAAAAAGGTAGAGTTTTTATTATCTCCACAGTGGATTTAAGTCTGAAAAACTAAAGCAAGAAAACGTCCATCTTTTGGACTGGCTGCTAAAATTTAAAAAAAAATAAATTTTTCAGTTAGACTACAAACAGCATTTTCCTTCTCAGCCAGCACTTCATTCCTAAATCTAAGACTATCAAATTAAAACAAAACACTGCCCCAAAACACTGAGAGCTACAGTAGTAACTGGAGCTCACTAAGATTTAAGCAAGTTTTCATGGGGATTAGGTAAGGGAGGAACTTAATAATAAATATTCCACCTCTAAAGAAAGATTTTCAGCATGAAACAGAATATAAAGCTCTACTATAAAAAGATGTCACACTAGTTATTCCAGCATCTTATAAGAACTAATTTGGTATGGGACAAAGGCAAGGTTAAGTGAAAACATTGTCTGCCGCAGGACCAAATATACCGTTTAGTGGCTATGTTGCCCACAAAGAAGTGCATGTCAGAGGTGAAAGGGATCCGAGGGTCACTGCAGAGGAAGGTAATGGACAATGGCAGAGGTTGTTTAGGATGCCAAATGATTCATTACCTTGACTCTACTTGTGCTACTGATGCAGAATACAATAATTAGGACTCACTACCTGGGCAGTATTTTGGGAACAGAACAACCCTATTTTTTCATACATGACATACAAATCCAGGCACACTGAAATAAGACCTCTGAGATTGCTCTGAATCATTGCCCAAAAAGAAGCCAGAACGGACCATTGTGAAAAAGGATGTGGCTGGAACACAGGACTACTGTCCTGTCTGCTATGCCAAAATGACCGGAGGAACACCTGCCATCTTTATACTAGCAAGGAATTTAGTGCCTTCTTGGGGAAAAAAAAAAAACAAACAAACACAAAAAACCCCAAGCAAACAAAGCCAAACACAGGCAGTTAGCTTAGGCTGTGTTCTGTGGTCTGCAAGAACATTAGACATCAAGCTTTTTTGTTTTCTACAGCAGCAAAGATGTGTTACTTTGATGCTGAGATCAATAATTTTTTAGTTACTTCTAGCCACACTTCATAGTGAAGACTAAATGTTAAAACTATGTACTTTTGCTCTCTTACAAACAGTATAATGAACTGCTAGTAGCTAAAAGTGACATTGCAACTACAGGGGCTACCTCTGGTTTGTGTTTTCATCACAAGGCCATGCACATGGTAGCATGTGTACCCAATTTCTGGTCAGGCAGTCATTTAGTTGAGTTAACCTTTCTGAAATACTGAGATGCATCTTTCATCTTTAAGTCAGCATGAATACAGTGATAACCCAAGCACGACGCAAAGCAAGGAAAAAACCAACAACTTTCTAGACATCACATTCAGACCTTCACATTTATTGAGAAAATTACCCTGTCTTCCAGTCATGCATTAAGCATATGCATATGCATATGCATGGGTCAGACCCATGCCATGATTAAACTGTCAAAAACAATTACTTAACCTGTGTACATTTGAAACATGCTAATAAGTATACAGTGGGCCCAATCCTACTCCAAGTGAAAAATGTAAGTCCAAATGACAAAAGAGAGGAAAAACTAGACTTCCTTGCATCAAATATCCCAGAGTTATAATGGTGACAGGTAAACAACTAGCAGAATTTCCAAACAATCTGAGCTCTTGTGAAGCCTTGAGATTACAATATTGTCCCTGCAGCTCCTTAACTAAAAATGGTGAAGGGAAGAGTATGCACAGTGCTGGCAAGGATACCTAGTGAGAAAGGAAATTGAGCATTTGAAGCAGCAGTCTCTTCAGAGCTGCAGCAGCCCAGCAGAGTCCTTGATTAGAAGGGTAAAGCCGGGACAGATGTACCCTGCTGCCTGCTAAAGCCATCAGTGTCATTCTTTGTTCCTTTAATGTCTACAGGCAACCAAAATGCCACATGTATTTTGCTAAAAGGAGATGTTCCTAGCCCTCATACCCACTCAGTTCACCTGTGCTGGAGTGGCAGGAATATGGTACCAAATAGTCTAAACTCAAGATTTACAAAATGCAGAAGCTTAAAGAAGTGCAGTAGGAAAAGAGCGTCCAGGCCATTATAAGCAGTTCACGATGCAGACAAATCAAAAAAGGCCACCTTTAAATTTGTTTTATTGGATACATCTTTCTTTCACAGCTATGCCAGATATTTTACAGTAATAGCTCACAAAGAATGACAGAATGAAATTTGCATTTAAGACAACTAAAAGTGTCCAGTCACTGATCTGTCCTTTTTTGAAAGATGGCTCTCTGAAAAAGCTTCATTTTTTTCCCTACCATTTGAAGTAAAGAGCTCAAAAGAAATGTGAGCAAGGACTTCATTATACAATGTGCTATTCAAAAATAAGCAGGCAATCTTACATGGCAGTTCCTGGAGCACATGGAGCAGTTTACAACTGCAAGAAAACTTTAAATAACAAAGGGAAAAGACAAGTATCCAGAGACCCATAATTCCCTATTTAAAGACATAGTATAAGTAATGACTAAATTCCATCATTAAAATATGGACAAGCTATTTGCCATAAATAACACGCCAACAAATTACCTTTTATCTCTTTATAGGTTGTCAAACCAAATTAGCTATAATTTTTAAATGAAAACATCTGTAACAACTACAACAGTGGCTTTATTCCATAAACTTTCTTGTAAACAGAATTTTTCTGTGAATTCAGTCTCCTGGATTTCTGAGGGAAAAGAAAAATAATTAAAAATTCCCAAAACCTCCCAAACTATCAACTTAAAATATTAACCTCCACGTGGCTTGCAGTATTCAGTGAAACTGTACATACAGCTATTGCCTTGGCTAAGAAAGTCTTCTTTAGTGTGCTTTTATAAGTGGGCAAGATGTTGTCCTGAGGTAACGGATGCAAATGATGTGTTATGTAGATAAAATTAGGGAAAAGGTGATACATTCTGTAAAATAAGCCATAGGAAGATCTCTGTCTGTAAATTTAAACCCTGCCAAAAGTTACATAGTTTTTAACATTCTAGATTACCCCTTGAAAATATTGATTAAAGTAGGGTTGGAAATATACTTTTCTGAAATCTTAGTTTTATTAAATAAAATGAAAAGTGTTAGAAGTAAATGTCTTGATAAAGAACAGAAACCAAGCCACTCATATTCCTGAAATAACTAGCACAGGACAGATTTTGGCAGCAAGGGCATTGCTTGCATTTTAAAACTTATCTGAAGCTGTTTTAAAAATAACTGGTCTGTCAACTTGAGTCAATCATTTCAGTTTTTTAATCCTCTAATACTCTGTAGCATTTCTCTCCAAGGAATGTTTCTGGTGAACTGTCATGTCGTATTAGGGAGTTGATATGGAGATTGTATGTATTGGTGAAATCATTAAATTCAATCTTTATCCCAAGAGAAAGTGCAGCAAATATGAAATTGGACTCAACCTCTAATGTAAGTCATAAAATACATTCAAGAGTTGTTATATGATATTTTTGTTGGTTTCAAAGCAAAATTTTAATTTAAGAACATCTTTCCAGTGAACAAATTTATCTTTTTGGTGTCAATGTGAAAGTAAACACTGTTGTAACATACTTAAGTGAAACACCTTATTGAATGCCTCTGAACATCAGCTGGATATTTTTAACTGTTCAGTTTTATTACTTTTTCAAAGCCACACTAGGAGGAAGGCCTTCTCAAAGAGTCCCATACCTACTTCTTAGCTTGTCTAGCATAAAGTGAACACAGATTTCAAATAAATGATCAAACATCTACTTGTAACTCTTTGCACCAGATCACCTGCCATGCTTCAGTCCTTTGGAATTTAGAAGTCCAGGTTTTTTAAATGTTCACAGTTTCTCCTCTATTCTTTCACAGTAGGTTGGAAGGAAGAAGTATGGTCTTTTCTGCCATATAACTAGCTAACTCCTTTTGACTGGCCCAGATCTAAGTTAGGACTCTCTCCTACACAAAACAACATTTCTATTTCTTTCTCCCACAAGGTCTACTATTTTTGTGACATTCGCTTTCCCATGTCCAAGACAGATGTTAAAGAATATCATTAATATCTGCTGCTGTGATAATTAATTCTTTTAAATATTTTCTTCATGTTAATCTCCTTGGCTTCAGCCATTTTATTACTACTGATCTAGAAAGATATGACCAAGTCATGGCAGGCTGTGGTTCATATCACATCCTTCGGGACTTTCTGCAGCAAGAACCTTAAAAACTATTTATATATCTGTTGACAGATAACTCCCTAAACTAGAGCATTGCATTTCAGTAAATTATATGTTATGATAATATTATTTCTCTGCACCATTTGTTTCCTATTCCACAAAATACAAGTATTTCAGATCAGGAGAAAAAATCATTATATCCTTCATCAATAGTTGCTTATAAATCCCTTTATCTAAATATTTTATTGACATTATGGATTAAATTATATCTTCTACTAAGCATGGATTTAAACATCTATATAGTAACTGATTAATAGTTGTTCTACTGTCTTTTAAATACACTTCCTACCTCTCCAGTAATTGTACCTACAAACATTTAAAATGCGAATAACTTATTAATTTAATGTTTTTAATATGTACTAAGGTATCTATGCTTGCTAAACTCACTACTAAAAACGTTTTGAATAATTGTAAGCATTACCAACTAAGTCTGACATCCTTCACACGGAGGGATTTTTCCAAGTCAGAACAGGATGCACATACATTTAGGATAAACATTTTAGCTCTGGAAGATGCATACAAAACCCAAATCAAATTAAATCCAAAAACAAACAAACAAACAAAACACAAAAATACCCAGAATAGCAATTATATAAGAGAAATGAACTAGCAACAGCAACATTTCATCTTGATGGGCCATTGTCCAGTTATAAGGAAATTCTACTATAGATGTCTTTTTACTATCCTATCACAACAGATGTCAAAAGTTTATTGGTTTTTTTTACTAAAGCCATATGTTACAAAAATGTGAAAGTTCAGCTTTAGAAAAATATTAATCAACTGGAAAAAATGTTCTTCATTTTGGTTAATATATCATATGACAAGCTACTGTATCAAGAGCATGGAGGTTATTACAGCAGACAAAGTAGAGGCTAGCAGTCTGTAATGTGAGTGTTCTCAGTGTCCAGTAGCAAGCTGTTATGAGAGCCAAAAGAACTTTGCTTTTAGAAGAGATACCAGAATTTCTCATACAATAGCACCTTTCATACAATAAACTATGGTGCATAGTGTAAAAGCAGAAAGAGATGCTTCAGGCTTTTCCACTCTTTTTGAAAGATCTCAGATCTGAAAGCACAATTTTACAAAGTGCTGAGAGGAAATAACTGTGCTTAACACCTATGGGGACATTGTTCCTGCCCAGGGAGGAGGGAAGGTGGCATCCTTCATCTTTACTGTTCATTGCAGCCACTTTGTGAGGAGAAAAGGTGGGGAGGGAAAGGAGAGTTGAAGCTAGGACAGCGGATGTATGATTATAGACTGCAAAGATAATCTCTTATATTTTTAGTTGTGACTGAATCAAGACTAGTTATTCAGGATAAAGAAAGGCATGCAAAATCTTCTGAAGCAAGAGTTATGAAAGCAAATAATGTTGACTACTGGATGCGTTATCTAAATAGCTTTACACATATACAGAGGAAATAAAAAAGGGATATTGGATTTACAGCAAAGGGAGAACTTTATTTTTCTTTATTGGCAAGCAAATTATTGAAGATCATTGTGTAGCTGCACTTTAATTTTATTAACAATCATTTGAAACCACTAAATAATATGAAGTATAACCCTTCTTGCTAGTGCAGCAATTTTTAGTTGTAAAATATTTATCAGATCTATGTTTAATAGTTAGTAGCAATAAACTAAGCTGTGAATCATATAAGCATTCTCTGATGAGCTTAGTTATCGCAAACTAAACAATTCAGCTTGTTACCACTCTCAGTTTCAATGCACTATTCAAAATCTTTACTCTAAAATTTATTCATTCATTAAAAGAAAGAAATTAATCTCTGCTAAGTTCAAGAAATTAAACTTTCAAGTGTAAAGTTTAAAGTAATAGGAAAGACCAAGTAGCTTGCTTAACCTAAGCTACATTTGGCGCCAAAAACCTTCAACTTTCAGAAATTAATTTCAAATAAGACAACACATTCATGCTCAGAATTACTCATATAAGTGCTCACTTTACTCATATAAGTGCTTTTGAAATGTTGCTGTGTGTATTTGTATGCATGCATGCCTGTATCTTCATTATAGTTGTCTCTAAGCAAACGAGAAATAAGTCACCAGTTCTTCCCAGACATATAACGTTACATATAGTATTACATTCACAGCCATTACAGAATCACAGAATCACGAACTTTATAGACATAGCCCTTTCCTCCTAACTTATTGTAAAGTATTGGCCATGTCATGTATGCAAACAAATCATAAAGCAGAATAAGCCTGGCCTTATAGTAGAAAGGTGCTGCTGCTGTATTAGATTTCACACTTCAGCAATTAACTCGCCTCAGTTGTGCCACCAGATCAACAAAAAGGTTGTTAAGAAGAGCTTTGTCTAATATATTTTCTGTAGATGACAATAGTGAGACACCAGATGAGAAATCCATCCTGTTACTTGCTGTCCAGCAATCTGAAGTACCTCATGTGTCACTTTTCATCCAGCTGTCTACTATTTCAGCTCTTTTGCAAGACAAAACATTGTCAATGCACATACCAACTCCCCCACTAAATCTGTACTCTATCTTGTTTTCTGTGGTTAGTTATTTAAAATAATGACTGGTTAAAATTATCCAGACTCAACTGTGCCTGCTTCAACAAACCATTATTTCACATACCTTTCAAAATGTTTTATTTCCTATTAAGCATAAGGAACATAACTCTGTATGCCCTTTCATGCAGGTCAGAGCTACCTTTGACTTTTCACTGAAAGGTTATTATGCACAATAAGCCAAAAAAGTTCTATTCTATAGGCAAAAACCCCAAACTTCTAAGCCGCAGTATATACACAGCTACATAAAAATTTACATACCAATTTTTGCACTTCTCATTTTCCCATTTTACTGTGTATCTCAACAAAAATAGAAATCCCATAATTAAATTCAAGGTGTTTGCTACATATATAAAAAGCCTCCCCAGTCAAAATGCATATTACCAACTGCTGAAAGACTAAGTGCAAAAATAGAAAATCCTTGGAAAACTAGTGGTAGAGCCTCAAAGGGAGATTTTCTCCATTTTAAGGAGATAACTAAGAAAAGAAAATACTTGGATGTTAAAAACTTTTAATTCTGTTTTGATCTAGTGGTTGAAATTGAATTCTAACTTCCTTAAAAATTGTTGTCTATTATACAAAAAAAAGGTCAGACTGTTGTAGTGAATATACAGAAAATATTTTAGAAAAGTGGTCTAACAGATCATATTCTGCCTTCTTCAGTTCTTTCCTGATATGTCTAAGGTTTTTAACTGAATTCTTGGTCATTTCATAAGATCTAAATAATTATAAGCCTAGAAAGAGGAACAGACAAAAGTGTTAACTCCACTAGGCTCTTCAGCTTGACTGAGCAAGAATTTTAATTCTGAAACCTAAGAAAAATCCATCTCAAAGCAAGTGTTCATAAAAAATCAGAAGAGAGAATTAATTATATTAGAATCAGAATCTAAATCTGAGCAACCTGTATTTTCAAGGCTATGTAATTTTCATAAAACAATGTAATCAGAGAGGAAGTTCATGAAAAAATGTAGTTTTGATAAATATAACTTTTCAGAAACAAAATTTCAGATACAAAAATTAATTGCTTGTTTTAGCTTAATGGAATTTGTTAACTTTTGGCAAATCATTGTTGAACACAAGATTCACATATCACTTTTTCTGTCCAAAGTCATCTTAGCAACTTGAATCGTTAAGTTAAAATCAAGAGTTTTAACTGCTGAACAACATAGCATTATGTGATAATACCTGTTATAAAGAGCAAATGGCTGCCAAACTTTCTTCTTTTTTTCTGCCACCATGCTAAGTGTAAAGACTGCAGCAGAACTACTTTACCAACTATCTGATGGTCTGGGGCTGATGAAATTACCTACTTTGAGCATAATCTTAAAGATCTTCATAAAAAAACAAAATTTCCCAGCACTGCTCACTAAGAAGAATAGATGTCAGGTTGCAGGAGACCTCCTTACAATCTACCTTACAAATGCAAATATCCTTGAATTTAATTAATCAAAACTGAATTCTGAACACTGAAAAAAATCATAATGAGATATCTGGACTGTTTTGAAATAAAGTCTTACAGAAGGTGATCTAAGGCAAATGGGACTGCTATTTACAATCAAAGTAGGCTTGCTGAGCTTGTCACAACCCTTTCCATGTTGTGAGTGGTACATTAGTTTTGCTGAAGAATTCAAACCTGATCCTTCCATTTGATCAACTGTGCAGAGCTTATTGACCAGAAACTGAAATGGCACCAGAGACTTGTCTAGTACAGCCTTCACCAGAAAAACCCATCCTGAAACCATTCCAAGAAATAACATTAAATATGAAAATAAAATTAAATTATGTAATAGCTTTTAAAATCTTTATGAAAAGTATTTCAAGCAGTTTCTATTGATGATAGATCAACCACAATTCTTTTAACACAACAATTTACATTCTTTAAAAAGAATGTGGGTATGGAAACCCTGTTCTGCATAATACAGTAACAGCATTCTTAGAGAGAAATCCTGATCACAGTCTTGCAATTTTGGAACACATTCAATCAGAATAAAGGCAAACAAACTGCTATGGTGCTCTTAAATGCTTTTTTCTTTCCCTTCCTTGAGTCCTAGCAGCTGTACATTCAATTATTCTAAGGAAAGAATCACTGAGTCAAGATCAAGCTTTCAGTGTGCTTTCAAATTTCTCTTTGGCGTATATGTCTCCCTGTCTTACTGTTTGACGTATGAAGTGACTTCAGGTCAACCAGTGTGTGACCCTAGACAGCAGAATTCTTTGTATGTGATCTGGCTTTGACTTAAAAATTACCACTTTTACTCAGTTTTCCTCCTGATGTAGGATACCAAATTTACAGTCTCATTTATTTAAGACTCTTTTGCTATAAACAGGAGTAATGTTGCATACTGTGCTTTTATATGAGTGTTAATAACATCTGAAGTATAGTCAATTATCTTACTTCAGTGATCTGAATAACTCCATGAAAACCTGGTGTAAAATGTCATGTCATGTAAACAACAAGACTGAATATTTTTGGAGCATTTTTCTTTTATCCTTTCCTCATTATGACAGCAGATAATACACATGTGAAGGGGGGAGATGGCATGGAAATAAGATCAGTGCCCATTACTGGGAGACAAACTTGCTCCATACACATTCCAAAGGAAATAAAATTTCAGAAGAAAAAAGGAAAGGAAGGGAAGGAAACTGAAACCTGAGTAAAATACTTGATTCAGTTTATCAACAATCAGAAAATATAAAGCAAAGAAGTCTGAAGGATTATTTCTTGCAAACAAGTTTTTGAAATGCCCCTTTTCTCAATGGAGATGAGAAGACATGCAATCAAACTTAAAAGATTCAAAGACAGGTCAGTTGAAACAATATTAAACTCTGAAATGTTTTATATCCCAAAAATAAACTTTACCTTGCTTTCTATACTGACCATATATTTCTGAAATCAAGTTTCATTTGTTGAAACATTTTTTAACCTAAGAACTTCAGATAGTTTTTGAAAAATAGTTCAAGCAATTGTGATTTTTATTCCAATTCAGTATAAAAGGACTCAAACTGATGCTTATCATATTCAGAGAACAATTCACTGTTCAGTAGTTTAGCTATGTAGTAATAGGCAATGGTTGTCTAGGAATGCAATAACTATCCATTATTTAATACACAAACAAAACTATGTAATAGCTCTCAAAAGGGGCTAACAAACCTGAAGCTGGACTAAAATTAGCCAAAGATATCAAGTGCAAGAAAAAAAAGATTCTTCAGATATTTGAGCAGTATTAAGAAGCCCAAGGAAGTCATGGGCCCATTACTAAACAGGGCAGGGAAACTAATCACTAGTAACGCTGAGAAGAGGGAGTTTTTTGCCTCTCTCTTCACTGACATAGCTGGAGCCCAGATCATAAGATCAAGTAGTTACTACAGCCCATGTGTTGACACATCAGTAGTGAAAGAAGGGCTGGTCTCTGGCTTCTTGCAAAGTCCCAGCCCACATAAATCTATGGGCCCAGAGGAAATCCACCCCAGGGTAAAAGAAGTGGCTGACATAGTTGCAATGTCACTGTCTGTAATATTTGAAAAGTGAATCAAACCAGGGAATGTCCCTGATGACTGGAAGAGGACAAACATCAAGTCCTGCACCTGAGTCAGGAAAACCAAGCATGACAGTACAGGCTGGGGTCTTTGTGACTGGGTGGCAGCCTTGCTGAAAGGGACCTGGGGGCCCTGGTGGACAATAAGCTGAACGTAAGTCAGCACTGTTGGTGCAGCAACAAAGGCAAGTCGGATCCTGGGCTGCATCCACAGAGGCATTACTAGCAGAGACAGAGACAAGATCACCCCATTCTACATAGTGCTTTTCAGGCCACACCTGGAGTACTGTGTCCAGTTCTGGTCTCCACATTTCAAGAAAGACATGGACAGACTGGAGAGGGCCCAAAAGAGGGCCACAATGATGATCAGTGGGCTGGGGAATCTGTCCTATGAGGAAAGGCTGAAAGAGTTAGGCCTCTTCTTCCTGGAGCAGCAAAGGCTCAGGAGGGACTTCATCACAGAATTCCAGTACTTAAAAGGGCAGCTACAAAGAGGACAGCAGCTCTCTTTTCACAGGGAGACACATGGAGAAGATAAGGGGTTGCAGATGCAATTTGCACCAGGAGAGGTTTCATCTCAACATAAGAAAGAAAGTTTTTACCATAAGAACAATCATTCACTGGAACAAACTCCCTAGGGACATGGTAGAGTCCCCATCACTGAAGGTTTTCAAGATACAATTGGACAGGATGCTAGGTGATCTCATCTAGACTCCCTTTGCCACAAAATGTTGGACCAGATGATTGTTTGATCCTTCCAACCTGGGCTATTCTATGAAATCTAGAAGTATTTTCAATATGAAAATGGCTGGGTCCTACCATTGCATGTTTCTTGCATTAACAAGTACGTGAATCACTGTGGATCATTTAAGAGGTCTTACAGACTTATTAAAATATGAATGTATATGAATTTTTCTGCAGTTTAAGAGCAGTTTTGTAATTTACTTTGATGGCATACTTACTCTAAATATTTATAGGACCAATAGGACAATAGAAGCTGAAAACAAAACTGTACAATTTAACCTGCAGTTATTTCTGTAGTAAAATACTTATAAAAATCAGTAGAATGTAAAGTGTTATAAGTAAATAGTAACTCTGACACATATGGACAATACTAACTCCATCTTAGTCTGTCGACTCATCAAGACAATAAGACACAAAAAAATTTAATAGATAGCACCATGCTTCAACTTATTTAAAATATGTCAGCAACAAAGTCAACAACACAGAGAAAATTGTGCAGTAGAGTCATCATTAATGAGGGACACTTTTCAATAAAGCCCTTCACTTTTCAAATCTGTTTTGCTATTCTTAGCCTTTGTTTCCATTTGCCATGCTGGTTAGGCTACCACTAGCCCCAGCCACATCGCCCATATAAGAATAGATGCGACTACCAGTGGTTCCATCCTTTAGCACACATTTTGTTTCTATACTGAAAACAATTTCAGATTTTTTTGATACTGATTCAGTGGTGGGCCATACCATGCCATGCCAGATAGTCTAATCCTCTACCAGATACTGAAGAAACTTTGCTGCTCTTCTAGGTGTCTCTCCAGTTGAAATTCCGGGCTACTCTGTGCCCCTGTCACTATCACATACCAGAGGGACTTATTCTTTCCTTCTCTTTCCATAAAACTTCAGACCTGTACATCTTTTAGGGCTGCTTCATCTTCAGCGCCAGTCCTAATGTGAGGGGTGGCTTCAGTGACAAGTTGGCAGTGCTATGGACTTTTCAGTGTATATCAGTTTAAATTTTCCAGGTATACACATCCTCAGCAGGCATCAAAGTCAACTAGTCAGATCAGAGTCTGCAGTACATAGGTACAAAGACTGCTTATTCACCATTGCAGAAAGAAGGCTTAGAAGGCTGCCTATAGATAGGCATGTGGTAGTAGCAGTATTAACAAGAAAAAGTAGTTAATATAAAATCTGTATTGGCACCAAAAAAAAGCTAGCAATTAAAATATGTGGGTTGCTAAGCAAGGAACTTTTCTAAACATCTGGAAAGTAAAAAAACAGAGATCACATCTATAGATACAAAAAAGGGGAAGGGAAAAATGGACTGATAATCTGAACACTTTGTTACAAACAAATATTGTTTATGTTCTCTGCTTGTTAAAACAAGTTCCCGCATACAATTTTAGAAGTCTAGAGTTAATCCATCACTCTTTCTTTACTTGAATACTATGAGATAGTAAGCTTAGTATTTCCACATTTCATTTTAAAATGAGGTCCAAAAGTCAGTCAAAAAACCAAAAGAGTAGGTGCTAGGGTAGAATGAATAGCAGGTGGCCATGGAGTACATGATTCTTCGTTTGTATGTGAAAGATATATAGAACTAAACAAAGATTTAAAATATTTTTCCTAACCAGTACTAGAAATAGCAAGTAACTTTGGAAAAACATATTGAGTATGACAAGAAAAATATGGTATTTTTTCTCAACAGACAGACTTCTGTTTTTCAAAGGACAGAACCCTGAACGCTCTAAGAACAGTGTGAGGTAGAGGCTTGTGCAGAAGGAGACAAGTCACCAGAGCTTAGAGGTGCTATTTCTGACAGGGTTGCCTACCAAATGGGTCTGGAAGAAGGGAAAAGGAATACATAAAGTCTTCAAAAGAGCCTAGCTTTGCTTACATTCTTATAATACAAAAAACTATATTCCAAGACTTTTCATATATTTTAACCATTGGCATAGCAGAAATACCTTATTTACTATTTGTTTCTGTTCCCAGAAAATCCAAATCTTAAAGGATTACAAAGACAACAGCAAAACATCTTCCAGGAATTTCATTCTGTCCAGATAAAAGAAAGAACAATCTTTGAAGAAGGGTTTGAAGGAACAGCATAGACCAGATGATTCCATGCAAGTACCAGTGTCCTAATGCATATCCAGTTTGTCATTCTGTTTAGGGCATCCACTCTCTGATGATAAGTGGTAGACTGTTCTGGGGTCCCATAATAAACTTAAAGATTTCCCCATAGCTATAGGGGAAAGGATCTACCACTCAAGGCTGCTGGCATTCATGGAGTCAAGTGGCAGTGCGGTTTGGTTTGGTTTGGTTTGGTTTGGTTTGGTTTGCTTTGCTTTGCTTTGCTTTGCTTTGGCTTGGCTTTGGCTTGGCTTGGGTTTTTTTGGACTTTTTTTTGGGTTTTTTAAATTGGGTTTCTTTGGTTGTTGGTTTTTTGAGGTTTCCTTTAAACTGCTACTGACATAAACATCCCATCATCCATCCTAGGGAAAACAAGTAATTTTTTTTGTTTTTCTGATTAGATGTGTGATAACACTTTTCCTAGTCTATACACCAACTAATGCCGATGTAGGTTTTCTAATTTAAAGACTAGATTTACTCCACTGAAATATGGTACTTTTTAAAATTATTTGACTAAGCTCAAAATCCCTTTGATTTCAACACTACAGTAGTATGCCACTACTATCATGTTGAACTATTTTTGTAAAATCAAAGTTAAAGGATTTTAGAGGAAGCTCCACAGAACGTATGACTTACTAACACATTTATCAGTGCATCCTTCTGGACTGCATTACCTAAGAGACTCCATTTCTCCTTGTTCAGTTAAATATATAATTATTAAATGGTAGTTTATTTTGAGCTCCCTCGATATTATAGAAAAGACAACAGTAGCAATTTCTCTGAGGACCCTAGACTAGAAAGCATGCTTTCCCTCCTCAGTGCCTAACTTGTTTTAAGCTCAGTGACATGTCTGCTTGCTGAGAGATGTGGTGAAGGAGGTTTGGCAAGAAAGATTCTGATCATGTTTTGATTACACAAAATTTGAGTGGCAGTAACAGTCCACCTGCTTTTCTCTAGAGCCTGTCTAGCTCATTCCAAATACTGTAATTTAATTCAAAATTCTGAACCATGAAATGAAGTTCTCTGCATATAGTTAGTACTCTTGTATCAGCAGCTCTTCACAACACAGGCAAAGAAGATTCTTTTAGTATTACACTTGCTCCTCAATTCAGGTTGGAAGCAAAACGAGTTACACACCAGTGACTGAACACTGAAGGAAAATAAGAAACACGGAATGAGAAATTTCCCCTTTTTCATGGCCTCATTTCCCAAATGCAAGAAGTCTATTTAAAATATGTTGAGAGTTTTAAATGCTCAGACCAACAGTATTTGTAATCATTCCCAGATTTGCCACTGTTTTATACCTGTCATTAAAATATGTCTTGCTCAGTCTCTTAAAAGCAAAAACCAGACCTCATAGACTGCTTTCAGACAATGCCTAATGCTTATTTCAGGGGAGAGGAAAACAGTGTATAGAAGAATCTGTGGCACTTGTGGAGGTTCTGTTGAATATCTCTATGAAAAGTTTATACATGCATTATAAACTCCTTCACTGTAGAAAACACCACAGAGGATCAAGAGAATAGTTTCAAGTACTTTCATAAAAGCATGGATATTCAAGTTGGCATCTTCTCCATATTCCTCAAAACTGAGTCTCAATTGCCATTATCCTTTCTTTTGTCTGAGAAGATAAATTATAATTTCATATTTATATGACAGAAAAACTAAGCATTTTAAATTACAGAAACAACTGAAAAAAGGAAAATATATAATAAAATTCCTTGGTAGCATTACCAATCAAATCTGCTAGCAGCTTACTTTCCTGAAGCTTTCAAGCACAGCAGCAACCACAGTATTTTGCCCTTTAATGATTTCTACTCTGTTTGAAATGGCTTTACAAAGAATCCATTAACCTGCCCATGCTGCAGGGAGGCAATATTGCCCACATTGTGCCATCAAGGGAGTCGAATCAGTTCAAGTAATTCACTCCAAGTCACATCAGAAGTTTAACAAAACCAAGACTAGAGGAAGACAGATCCAACTCCTGATCCTTTCAAAGGATTTCATTCTCCAAACAAATTGAAGCAGTTAGTCTATGCACTGATAATTTCCCATCTGTTTTAATACAGGCAATTCCAGAAGAGAAGACAACGACAACAGAGCTACAGTGTGCAGCAGTAGTGAATAGCATGCTCTTGAAATTTAGTAAATGTAAGCAGGAAGAAAGTAATAATGAAAGCTGGACAATAATTTTTCTACCAATGCTGGCTGAAAGTACTGTATCATCATCAGTAACTGTATCTGGAAAGAATCTTAACTCTAGTGCATCCGCAACTGTATGACTAATAGAGTCGCCAGATTTGTAGCTTTTGTTAATCATTGCAATGAGTTCCTGAATGTTCAATATTCAACAAATTTGTGAAACTGAAGGGAGCAGCTACAGTCAATTGAAGTCCATTAAACAGCATTATGAATTAAAAAATTAATCAAGTGACTGCTACATTTTTAAGAAACTGGTCACTGATTACTATTTTGAGAACCACTTGGCTTACACTATACAGTATTTTGAATTCTCTGCTTACTTATAGGAGAAATACTGGAAATAGCAGGACACTGAGTGTCACTGGAGAACCTGATCTAAAGTCTTTTATTTAGAAAACTATTCTATAACTTTCTAATCTTTCACTGCTGATGTGCAGGTTCCATCTCTAGATTTCTTATGCCCCCAGGTAGCTATATTTGACTAAAAATTAGATAAGTAGAATTAGGCTAGCATTATTTTCTGTAAGGTCCAGTTAGAAAGAATCTAAGCTTTATTTTCTCAAGTAATTTGTTTTTAATATATTTCAGATTGGAATATCAGAAAGTAAGAAAAGATAATGTGTACAGAGAAATAAGATGATGCAAAAAAATCCAAAATGGGATAGAGACCAGACAATATATACAACATAATATCATCCATATGCTGAAGTTTTTGTAGGAGCAAGCACTTTTTTTAAAAAAAGCTATTCAATTCTTTTAATTGAACCAGTAAAAAATGAAACCAGGAAGCTGGGTTCTTTCCACTAAGCTGTGATAATCCTTTGTAATATATAGAAAATTTAATTTGGTCTGTACTTGCATTCAACTCAGGAATCAACTGTTGATTAGTTCCTGTTGTGGTTTTCCTAATAGATATCAGATGAAATTTATGGACAGGAATTTATTTTTCAGGCTTAGTGCCAATCTCCCTGTTGACAATAGTTTGGGGTTTTTTTAGCAAACTCAACCTACTTCCAAAGTGTAGAATTCGGGCTGACAATTTAGTTTTAGAAATATCTCACAGAATACTTGTCAACAACTGTCCGCAGGTGTATGTTAGCCAGTGTAACATTAGAGTTTTCTTTCCTCTTCTATATTTAATAGATCAGGTTGAATTTTTACACAAGCTTTCTCTCTTCCAAAGTAAACATATTAATGCCATTTCCCTTCTATTTCTTTACTGAAAAAAGCAGTAACAAAAGCCAGAAAGCAATAGACTCATAATATAAATTGTAACATGAAAAAATATATTTAACAGATTGTACAGATACAATTTCAGAAAGAGAATAAAATTACTAGGTTTGGAAAGAGTTTATTACTTCAGCACACATAACTTTTCTTTATGTGTTTTTTTCTTTTTGTGCATATGTGAAATGAAGGTCCATCTAAAGACCAGGAAGGAAGGAGAAGCTTAATCATGTTCATTCTTAGTCAACCTTCTCACTTTACCCCACGAAAGTTCTTCAATAATGTAACATCTTTGGACTACCCAATACCTTCTTCAGGCACTGATAACCTAATCTGTAGTCACGTCTTGCATTCCCACAGTAATCAAACACTTAACTGGGAATTACATTTTCTTCCCTAATTAAGTTATAAAGCATACAAATGGAATGCAGTTCCTACATATGCTGCATCCTAAGAAATTAAACTACTATAAACTGTGCTGATTTTATCAGCACTAGTTTCATGTATCCAAACCGACTAGGACTGTATATAAAAAAAAAAGGTTCTAATGTGGCAGATCTATGTAAAAGTTTCATTCATTTCTTATTCTAACATTGCTTTACCAGTATTTAGCTTCTTATTCCATAATTTTTCAAATGCAACATTTTCCCTTTTACTCTGGAAGCTACCTGCCTACACTGAGATTCTAATCAGCTTGGAGAACATGCATAGGAGAAATGGAGGAGAAAATGAAAATAAAGTGGAGCAGAAAGGCGTCAACATTTATTTTATAATCAGATGCCATTACAGTCAAGTTATTTACAGAAAGGACAGTTTCACATCATTTCCAGCCTATTTGGATGAAGAATAATTTATTAATAATAAAGCCAAAAGATATACTTCTGGCATTCAGAAACTTATTCAAGCTTCCTTTACCAGAGATATTGAATAAGCTAAGATATGTAGGGATAATTAAAGTTATACTAAATGAATGGATACTATTAGGAAAAATAGAGACAAATTTTGGGGCACTCAATCCTTCAGATATTAAAGAGGAAAAGCCAACTTGAACTTATGTACAGATTTGGAATAATTGCTCATAGTTAACAATTATATCATTAGATATGCCCAAGAACTTTTTTGTTTTTCTAATGGCATTGGTTATTCTGCAAGCCATGCCACATCCTGAGACTACAACAGTTAAAATGTTACTACTCACGCATTAGAGACGCACTTTTTCTTACTGTCATTTGTCACTGTTGGAGAAGCTATGATGTGCTTCGTTTTAGTTCTAGAGAAGGTCTTGGCTTTCTTGGTGATGCTTAAGTCCCTTGAATCAAGGAACATACAGTAGAAAGAAAGAACAGCTGTCTCATTTTGAGAGGCTCAACTACTCAAAGAGAACTTGGGAAGCTTTTTTGAGGATGTGGATTGGTTTAAGCGATGTCTTATGTATCATTGAAAATTCATTCTTAGAATACATTGATGTAATTAAAACTTCTCTTCATTCTCAAACCTCTGGCTCAGGTTTACCAATGGGAGGATCTAAAATTCACACTTGCTTCTAAGAATTTAATCTACCATCTTTTCTGCTACCTTTTTGTTTTTGAGTGGCAGGTTACATTTCTGAGGCTTGTCATGGTCTTAAAGGATACAGTCATGTTCTCTGTTGTCAGCCTCAGCTGTCTGCTCTGCACCAAAAGCATGTGATACAGTCAGGCTTTTCACTGGATACCATTTGCATTAAATCTTTGATCGCTCAGTCTATGATTAATTTGCTCAGTAATTAATATTTGGCATTTTTAAAATTAACACTACAATGGAAGAGATATATAACCATTTCTTTGCATATCTGACTCCATAATTAATTGTCAGTATTTTTAATTTCCTGTACTTAATTGATTTATTACATTATCTGTTTATGAGCTTAACTTATTCACCTCATTAATAATTTTTCTCCTTGAGAAGTTTCATATATTGCTCTTCTGCATCACTATTTCATCATTCAATCAGTTTTAGAGATTACTGATCAATTCCAATATAATAATTTCCCAGAGGACTTGATTACTGTACCACTGCCAGCTACTAACTTCTTTTATTCCTCTCTTTACCTTAATTTAATTATATTCTCATCATTGGAACACTTCAATTCTTCCCAAATTTAGGGGTTTCAGATTCTTGCATTGTTCAATAACACTATTCCTACTGAAGCACTCCTATCACACTCACAATCTCACTCGAGACAGACTCCTCCACAACATAGTCCTGAGCCCACCCCAGCTAACAAAGATTTCTTCTCTACCACATTACTGAACAAGCTTCACTTTTCCCTCCTGAATGACCTATTCATCACAAGCATAGCTGTTTGTCAATTTTATTTTTTTAATATAATCTTTTTAAACAAACTTCTCTACAATTACATTGGGTTTTGACAAATATTTTTACAAACAAAATCGTAAAGGATCACATCTTGTTATCTCCTTTCTATAGTATACATAATATCACCAGTATTGTAGGGTCTTTGTCCCCTCCCTTGAATTTTTATGTTGAAGCTAGTCCAAAGGCTTGCATATGTGAACACACAAAATCCCACGTGAAGTCTCAAGTAGAATGTCAGGTTTAAAAAATACTATATATAAGCCCACGGTGAATTTTCAGATTCTATAACTCGCTCAACTATCATTGCGTCAACTGATACAGTGATGACATTCTAAAAAATATTTTAAGTATAACATTTCAGAGACACGACATAGCCGTAAACTGCATTTTTAATTCTCAATTAGCACTGTTTGTCCAATAAAATCTACCGATAATGGTAAATACCATCTCAAGATATTTTATTAAATTATTCATTTAAGTTTATTTTCAATTGTGTGTACTCCCTTGGGAACAGAACTTCAAAAATATTTTGAAAATTGAAAATGATCATAAAGCAGATTGGCACAAAAATTTCTTAACACAATACACAAGCATAAGAGCCCCGTGAATGTGCCACTCTGATTTTCAGATGCTATTAGACATTTCTATGCTTTCCAGTTAACCAGAAGGTCAGTTTGATTTACTTATAAAATATTCTTTCCTATTTCAGTTTTTTCCACTTAAAGATTGCTTTTTAAAATAAAATTACATTCCACAAAAAAATACCTCCTTTTGGTGAATAAGTGCCTTTATTCATAACAGAGTGTGAACCATCAAAGGAGTGCTGAAACGTAGTCTGCATTCACTTGAAAGAATGGTAGAAAATTTGATAGAGCAAAGTTGCCACAAAGTCACCTGTATATGGCAACATAGATATAATTTTAAAATAATATTGTTATAATTTTCGATATAACAAAACAATTGTCAGTTTATTGAGCAAAGTGTGAATTGTTAGGTATTTGTGTTCTGCTTTTCTGAAAAAAACGAACAACCCACTATGAATTTAACAATTCACACACATCAATAAAGTGTTAAAAGTGTGAGAGTAAGTCTGAACAGTACTTTCTCACTATAAGGTTATGATTAGGCTTGCAAATCTAGACTCTTACAAGACAGACATTATATAGATTTGTATGACATTGGCAGAGCTTATCAATGTTAGTCTAATAAGAAAAATAAAAGGTTATTTCATATATTACTGTTGCCTTCTTGTGTTTAATTTATTAAGGACACAGCTTTTGCAATTCTTAGAAATCAAGACCTTTTTTTTAATTATTACACAGCAATAAGGCTAGGAAAAATTTTGTGAGAAAATTTATGATAGAAAACTTTTGTTGCTGTAAATAGAATAAAGGTAAATGCATACCTGTATGCATACCTGTATGCAGCCCACCTACCCCACAGACCTTTACTGAAGTGTATCAGTTTAAGAGTTCAGTCAATCTTGCTTCTAAACCACGTGAAGAAAGAGGCATTTCCAGAAGTGCAAGGAAAGGAAAACCAGCATACAACACAAAAGCCTTTAAAAATTCTGACTAGCTTTGCTAAAAACATCTTTCCTGGCCTGGAGTACAGTGAACTGTCTTATGTTGGAAATACTTATGCTCTGACACATAAAAGGCATAATTCATGTTAAGGAAGGATTCAATTTCTACTGAAAATATACCTTCCTAAATCTTGCAGCTGCTGTCCCATATAAAATGCAGAGTGCTGTTTCAGAAAAGATTAAGCAGCTCCCCTATCCTACTAATTCTTATGCTGATTGCTAGGGGCAAATTCTTATTGTTGCAGTTTGCTTTGAAAAATCCTTTTTCTTTGAAGCAGCTCCTAATAAGCTTTACTCTGGGTGCATATAGACCAGTGAATGAAACACAACTTTTCTTTTATTTTATTTCTAAAATGTAATCAAACTTGCAAACACCGTATGCATGTATGGCATGAGGATAAATACAAATAGTCTTACCCTCGTTTGAGCAGACCTAATTTACTTAATCATAAGGAAGACATTTTTATGTAAACAAACAAAAAACTCACTAGTGTTTTGTGTTTAAAAGTACTGGAAAAAACAACATGTAGCTAAAGGCATGCATTTTGGGCAGGACCTCAGTTGCTCCTTCTGCTGTGAGTTTTCTTCATATTGTTGAACAAATTCCTTACCTACACTTTTCTTCAGCTGCTTTCACTAAAAGGCAGTTAATACTGTTTCCCCTTCTCTGGTTTTTTCCCTCTGTCTTGCCTGGTTAACCTACACCTAACTTTCCAAGTTTTCTTAATGATTAGTACAGAAATTATCGCAGGACTTCAACTGTGATCGTCTAAATACCACTTTTCTCCTCTTTTACATATCTAGACCACAATGAGAACTATAGCTGCCTGAAAACTCTTCATTACTATAGCACCTCACAGATCTATTTTTTTAAAATTAATGGAATAACATTTTAACTGCTTTTGTGTTTGTTGTTTTTATCACCAGCATTCTTCAGTTCTTCTGTATAATCACTGATTAGTCTCTAAAGTGAAAACTGCTGAAAGAGTTTGAAACTATTCTGTATCATGTCAGGCAGCCATATATGTGTGTGAAAAATGCTACCACTTTTATTTGTCTTCAGAGATGTTAATTTCTAGTCTCTTCAGTCAAGGAAATCTAACAATGAACTGCATTTGTGCAGATAAAATAAACTCCCTACTTTTATTTCCAGTTTATTTGTAGTGTTCCAACAAGAATCTCACCATGAGCAACATTCAAGAGATTCAAAAACAAGAAGTAATAGGAAAGATAAATTACAAAAAAATATATGTTTTCCTTATATATAGGAAATACAGCACACAGTATAGTCTGCTAATATAGGAACTAGACTGTTTTAGAGAACATTTTCTTCAAAGAATTTTTAACTTTCAGTTTCCTATATATGAGACAGCTATTAAGCAATTTATTTCAGTATGTCTTTAAAAATGTTTTATTTTGAATAAAAGACTGTGATCTGGCGTACAAGTCAAAATCCACAGCTAACAAGACAATAGATATCCATGAAATGAGACTAACAGAATTTTCAGTCTTGTAAATATCAAGTCTTCTCCAACCAAATCAGGTACAACTAGGTGTTTAAGAGAAAAGGCATGTATATTTTCATATTTTAAGTTGTTACAGTTTGTTTCTGCCTTTGATTTTTAAAGCGAGACAAGTACAAACAAGTCATTTTGCTTTGGAATGAGTTCCAATGATTTTTTCTAAGAGGCTAAAAATATTCTTGTCTTTGCCTTTCTTTAGGTAATAAAGAGTTCATATTTTCATAATGGGCTTATGGATCAATTTAGTGACAACTAGAGGAATCATCACTAGGGCAATTATAAAGTCATTAACAATAAAATTATGCCTTTATTGTCAGCAAGACTATTTCTCAAAAAATTGTAAGATTTTCCATGGACTATCCTGTGCTTGCCATCAATTTCATCACATTCCAATAACAAAACAACCCCAGACGTTAAAATCAATTCTGCAGGCAGAAAAATTAAAATGATACAACAGTTAAATCCACACTGAGAGACCGGAAATAAATGTGTTAGTCAAATAGCCTGAAAAATTTGCTTAAAGCAGTGCATTGAATAAAGCCTTTCTATTCATGGTAAAATTGCAACTGAGACAGAGTTTCTTTTCAAACAAATTTTCTAGTCAAAACAGTTATATTTGGTGGTACTCATAACCAATACTAAAAATGTTGCTCAAAAGTCTCAGGCTCCACTTGTAAAAGATATGACTTTGAATCATAGCCAGCCTTTCACATTTGATTGTATTAATCATTTTGATAAAGTGTAAAGGGAAAACAATCCCCAAGAAGGATTCAGTCACACTATTATGAGCAGAAAATACTTTCACTAACACAGCAACAAAAGCAAGAAGATACGCAAAAAATATTTTCCAGATACAGCACTCGAAAATTCTGCAAAACAATAGCCTTTCATCCAGTTTTAAAATATTCTGTCCTTCACCATACCAACAGATGCTGGCTTAATGAAAATTTAAAATAATTACCAAACACTGGGGGATGTAAGGGGATGTTGTTTTATTGTTTTTTTAATACATCTATATTGGGTTAACTTGTGTTGGGAGTCTTGCTAACAAAACCATTTACAAAGTATTATGCATCTGCAGTTAAAAAGATATAGTATGAAAGTTGTATACAGCACAGATATTTTATCTCATGGGATGCCTATGTTGCCAGAGACATCAACAGTATCTGCTATCAACTGAACCATAGTGAAATCCAACTCAGAGAAACAATGGATTTAGAGCAGGAAGAGACTGCACAAACTTGACTAAAAAATATATATTTTTTACTCTTATCATCCTCTACAAGTTTACAGAAAACACTTTTTTCAAGCTACTAAGAAGCAAGACAACTCTCCATGTTCTGACAAGTGAGTTAACTAAAGTTAATGTCACTGTTGCTACTGAAACCAGAATCACAGAATATTAGGAGTTGGA
>NW_010157564.1:0-1720 GCF_000695765.1 Mesitornis unicolor
ATAATTATTATTATTAGTAGTAGTAGTAGTATGACTATTATGAATGACAGTTCTCTGCAAAGGAAAACAGGTGTTGCAGCTAACCCTGCATACAGTGAAGATCATCCTGAATAAACACAGAACAAAAATGTGCTTTTTCCCCTGCTTCCTCACAGCCACCAAGTAAAGTTCTTTCTAGCATCTTGGGAAAGAGCAATCTTCAGTTTGCAGGAATGAGTATAATGCTGAATATCTCCACCACCAGCTTAAACCTTATGACTCCGGATACAAAACAGGTGAGTGTAACTGCCATATTAATTTGTGAGGCTTTAGATGAACAGCCTACTGCACAATTATTTGCTGTCTGCCAACATACTCAGTTGCTCAAAGTTATTATTCCACAATAATGTCTATAAAATCAATTAAAACAGAGTACAAAGCATAGTAGGAGTCATAGTTTATTCCAGTATTCAACACAGCCTCGATGAATTATTTTCTTCTTGCCATGTTCCAGGTAGCTCGGTTTTGCTCTTAAAAGACCCGTGACATGAAATGGCATTTTCTGGTCATGGGAGTTCTTGCTGGCTTTACAATCACAAACTTTCAGAATGTTAAAAGGAATGTATCTGGAGTGACTAAAGGACTGAATGCGCATCTCAAATTTTGTTGTCATTCTTCCCATTTAGAGCCTTAAAGGGCAATCTGTTCCTGAGGAGCTGCTAAAAATACAGCCTCAGGGATTTTGCAGTGCCAGTCTTTTAGAGAGACAAAGCAGCCTTTTTCAAGCAGCCCATTCCTTTTTTATTGTGCTGAAGGTACAGACAGACTTTAGGGAATCACTGCAGAGGATTGTGACTGATGTATGAGACTAGAAAAATCCTTGCTCAGGGTATATATAAAGAGAAAGCAGACAGACATGCGTAGTCACTGCTGTGCTATTTGCTGTGAGCCACATACTGCGTTAGGGCACGCAACTTTCTGCCCAGATACAGCTTGAGAGAAAAAATAAAATAAAATTAAAAAATCTCTTCTGTCCTTAAGAGCCCCAGGATTAAAAAATAAGAAAGCATACATTTTATATTAAAAAGCTTGCTGTTTATTATTATGTTTTCATTGATTTTCTTCATTCTTATCCTTATTTAGAAAACATAATCTGCAGTAAGCACCAAGACTGTGGGAGCAGCATTATGGCTTGTTGCAGTGGTTTGGAGCCTTATTATGGAATATACACTGCAGTGGTTTTCATAAGGACAGTTGCCCCCAATCAGAAAATAGGAACTTGATGTTAATTACATCTATGAAAAAAGTGCCAAACCCTGAAAGTCGCCTTGTCTTCAGCTGATGTGAAGGTAGAAATTATTTATCCCAGGGAAGAATCGTCCCCCAGATGTTTTGCCTTTTCTCTGACAAAACTATTTATCTTTCTCTCACATCACTCATTTTGAGACAGACTTGGTTTGGGTGCTGCAGGCCTGGGAAACGTCTGATTTCTCAAAGACCCCCAGTCTGGTTGTGGTCTCCCTTGTTTCTTGTTTGTGTCAAGCATTTGATTTGAAAACAAGCATGGCCCAGCAGCTTTGCCCTTTGAGAACTCACCCAGGAAGATGGCTGTGAACTTCTGTAACAGCCTCTTTTTCCCGGAGAAGCTGGAAGGAATGAAAAGACAAGACAACGTTGTTGGCCCTTGAGGTAGCAGGAAAGCAATTGCAAGTATCCCTGAACAAGTTTTGTGAACACGTTA
>NW_010157564.1:1751-8351 GCF_000695765.1 Mesitornis unicolor
GAGTGGAAGTTGATTGTATTTTGGTTTGTTTATTTTTTAAAGCACAGATTTGGGCAGGCTGAATTGCTTCTAAACTATGTACCAACATTAGTGTATAATTTCATTATAAGCATTGCAAAGCATTGCTAATTTGTTATGTCTTGTTTCAATATGTGAGTACTGGGCAGGGGGAAGTGTGGAATAGCCCTGCCTCAAACTAAACTAAACTGTGTAGCTGTGGAATTAAAAAAAAGTGTCTGACTTGAACTGATGGTTTCAAGCACTTTTCAGTTTTCTTAAAATTTGGAAAACTAAGTTTTGAGGAAATCTGAAATATATTTTTTTATGATGCTGAAGTAAAAGATAAGGTTTTTTGCACAGTTCAAGATACTGACAATATTAAATGTGTAACGAATATTTGCTAGTTCATCTCTATTGTTAGGATCACTTCTTTATGGGAAAAAACGAAGGGAATTCTCACTGCTGAGTAAGGGAATGATGGTTCACCACTGAACACTTAAAATTAACCACATTTTTAGAGGCTGCTGTGGGACAAGCAAGAGTACTTTTACATAAAATGAGCAAATAGTTGTCAACTCTGACTTGGTGAAGCACCAAGATCCAGAGATACTCATGTCAGGCTTTTTTATTTCCAAGGAAGATAGTTGCTGGTTCAGTTCTTCAAGATGCAGGATGGGAAAAAAGCCCAGAGATTATCTTTCTAGTATAATTTTTTTCAAAAACAGTTTTCTAAAGTATGTGGTACCCTTTCCAAAGGGAGCAAATAAGATTCAAATGGCTATTATCACATGTTCTAAGGCTCTAAATAAAGGGCCTGTCCTATACCAGACAAATTCCTTGGCATGGTTTCTGTGACTTAAATGATCAAGTGAAATTTTCTTTCAAATGACCTTTTCTTTCTTGGTTGTTACATGATTTCATTATTTAAAGATTTCATAAGTTAAATCTCAGAATAGCAATGGAGCAGAGCTGTTCTCCTTGTATTAGAGGTTCATGACAATTTGTCTCTTTCCAGAGAAATATCTTATTAGTTCGAATTGTACATAAGTAAATTGAATTTCAAATGCCCTGAAGTATGCCTGAGATTTTGTCCACAATGCTACATTGCATCTAGATTTAAAATTCTGTTTGCATATTGCAATCATGTTGGTGTTTGAAACATAGAATGACACAATAGGTATTGGAAGCAGTGTTAGGATCCTTAGCTGGTGTGCAGATTGGCATGATTTCACTGATTTCACCAGACTGGCATCAGCAGAAAAGTGTTTTGATGAATAGGACCCTTTGCTCCATTCATCACTATCTGTAATAAGGAAAGCAAGCTTTAGCAGATTAAAATTTCTCTAAAGATGCTGTATGACAGATCTATATGATTTACTGGAGTTCTGAGCACATTTAGCAGTTTTGCTGTGTCCTCCTAGGTTTTAAAGAACACCAGAATAGATACATTAATCCTTTAAGTTTGTTTATGTTATCATGTTAGTCTTTGCACTCCTTGTAGGTGAAAAGCAGAGGTCATTTTTATCTTGGTTTTGCATTTTGACCGCCATACAAACAAAAAAGAAATCAAAAGGATAGACTGTAAGAAAACCTACTGACTTGCACTTATTCTTTCTGATCCACACAGATCATAGCAAATCATCATATGCAATCTATTTCCTTTGCGTCTGGAGGTGATCCGGTAAGCATTTCTTTAAAGCTTTCCACCACACAGATACTGCTTTATGAGGACCGTGTGACAAAATTTATTGCTTAGCTTGCTGAAAGAAAAATATATCCACAATAGCTCCTGTTTCTTATTTCATAAATTCATCTTGATTGTTGCCATTGAACTCTTTTGAGGGAAACAGCTGATAAGCAGTCATAAATCCTCCTCTTTGAATGACTGAAATGAAAAGCATCAAAGGGCTGTAAGTGTTCATTTAGTAACGGATCAGCAGGGCTCTGTTGTTCAGAGTAATGTAGTACAGTCATATGGGTATCATGTGAAGTTTTGTCCCAGTTGTTTTTTATTTTGTACTTTTTACAGTAATAGACTATGTTGCAGTTATATTTATAGCAATGTATGCATTTTTTTCTTCATCTTTAAGTGTACATTGAAAAGACTCTGCTAAGTACTGTCTTCCGGTATATTCACTACACTCACGCTTCTTGAGTACAGGCTTTCAGGAAAAGCCCAGATCTTTCTTTAGTTTTGCAAAGCTTTCAGATAGACCTACGTATTTGGTTTGTTTAGATCAAAGGGCAAGCTCCTGCTTGTTGCACTTTTCCCTGTTTTTTATAAGCAGTCCATCCAAAGACACATTAAATGTGCTTAAAAATTATTTGACACCTAGGAAGAAATGGGAGACTTACAAAACACAGACATGGCTCACCTCTTACCTTAGAGGTCTGAAAGTTTTTAAACCTAGATTAATTGAATGGGTCTGCCTCTTCATTATACGATTATTTGTCATTTATCAGTCATGTACTGCAGGTAAGGCAATTTCTAGCCTGCTTTGTGAATTAATTCTCTCAGTTCACCTCTGTTAAGCTGAAGATCCTTGGCACTTTCTCTGTTCATTTCACTATCCTCAGAAAACATAAGGGCAAACTTGTGTCTTAATATAGCTCTGCTGAGCTCAGTTCAGTTCCAGAAGTGAAAAGGACATCATATTATAATGATTTGGGGAACAAAAAGTGGATCAACAGCAGCTTTGAAATACAACAGATTGCAATGTATGCTGTAAATGAACAATTCCTGAAGTGGGCAGGAGTGATTAGCACAGTTCCCTGCCTCCGTAAGAAGATTCTTCACTTTCCATCTGCCATCCCAAATGCTAAGTCCTGGAAACACCATTGCACACTGCCCACTGACAGAGTGATTTACCAGGAATAAGGGGAGAAGCAGCAGTAGAGATTGAATTTGGAGTAAACAAGCTCTTCCAAATGTTTTAGAGAGATAGAAATCATGCTACTGAGTCAGTGAGCTAACAGAGAAATCAAATTGGATGGAGTAAGGGAGCCTACAAGAGGCAGTGAAATTGTGAAGTTTTGTTCCCAATAAGACTACTGCATGGTGGTCTCATTCTGGGGATGGAAAGGGTAGGTGTGTATACCTAATGATGCTCTGCAGGCTTGCCTCAGTGGGCTAGTATCTGGAGCAAGTTTAAATCAAAAACTTATTCTTAAAGTAGGTGGTTCCTTTGCGTGCACACGGAAGAAGACAGTACACAAGGATGTGATTTAAGTCACAGCTTTATGAACCCATCTGAGGGACATCCAGGCATAACTTTCATCAGCCTTTATTGATTTCCAGTTGGTGAAGGACTGCCACCACCAAACCATATTCCTCAAACACAAGCTCCAGCCCATAAGCTCATATCCTCATGCGGGACTTAAAATGGACGGAGAAAGGCCATACTGAACTAGGTACCCAGATCTGTGCCCATGTTTCTTCAGGAAATACTTTCCTTATTTTGAATTTTGAAGTTTGGTTTATTTAGAAGCGAGCCTACCTCCACTTCTCGCCCTATCCAGTTTTCTGCTCTTGATATCTGCCAGACATTCATGCCAGCAAATAGCTTTGCAACTTTCCTCCCACTTCCTAAGTGTTAATTACCTTCATTCAAAAATATCCAGTGGAGAAGTGTATCACAGTCTTGGAGAACAGCTTGAGTACCATATATTTTTTTTGCAGTATTTCCCTTTGCAATGAGTCAGACAATTTCTGGCTCTGTTGGTACATAGGAGTTTAAAAATCTCTCTACCAAATCCTTTTACACACCATTTCAGAATAATTTTACTTCACTTCTAAAACTGTGTTATGGATCTGCTTTACCACTCTTCAGCCTCTCCTTATGATACAGTAAATATTTTTCATCCATAGTCATTTCAGGTGGCTGTTTCCAGGCTGCTAGACAGGACATCTATTTTTAAAGATGCCTGTTGAAATTTCAGAGAGGCAGACTTCTTAAGGTCTAATAAGGCAGGTCTTTCAGAGGTCCCTAAAGGCAGTATTTTTTCAGTTTCAGCCCTGCCTCCAAATTTTAATACCACAATGCAGTTTCTTTGAAGTGAAGATTATAGCTCATTCATACCTCTCTTTGGTCCTTGAATGTCAGGGACTACTTTGCTGCATCAGCCCAGCTCTGTATGCCCTTTTGATGGGAGTCTTCTAATTTAGCCACTGTGAAATGTGCCTACTTTATGTCCTTAATGGTTTGTCATAGTCAGCTTGAATCTGAGAGCTTTAGATGAAATAAAGTGTAGGTGGTTCCAGTCTCTCACACCCACACTAGCCATGAGATATGATTTACTCAGGCATAAATATATCCATTAGCTTTTTCTGAACTAACAAATAAAATGATCTGTGACCTGTTTTCTAGCCCCAGAACTAAACAGCAAAGTGCAATTTGCATGCACACATTCACTCTCTTCCCTCTCAGTGGTCTCTTGGGATTGATACCCAGCACATACTGGTCCCTGGAGCATTTCAGTGCATGGTGTGAGAGACCAGCACAGTCAGGAAAGGGAGAGTAGCAACAATTAAACAGTGTGGACAACTGTAGGACATCTCTCAGGCCTTTACTTTGGCTCTGTTTTATTTGCTACTATAGGCATAGCCACTTTTCTCTTTTGCTTATTTGTCGATATGCATCATTACTTCCACTCAAGTCATTGCCCAGACACTATGTCACTGTGTACTTAAGACATTCCTGGACAAAATGCTAGGGCTATTCTTCTCTGTTCTGCCTTTTTAAAAGATCAACCTCATGACTGCTCTGTCTGAATGCCTCCCAATAGTTCATTAAGTGATATGGCTACACATCTCCCACCAGAACCATGAATGTGCTTCATCCTTTCCAGCACCCTCTCCTGAATATATACAGCACAGTGATTTGTTTTGGGTGGGTGGTGATTTCTCTTACAATAGAGAAAGCTAAGCTAAAGAAGTCTATATTTTAACTGAAGATTGGTGCTTGTTATGATATTAGATCTTTTCATAGTTTTCAATGATCTTGGATCAGTCCCCTGAAAACACTTTTGGTAGATTTATGTAGCCACCTGTAGTATATCCTATATGTACCTCAGCTAGGTTTAGCTATACCTGACTAGCCAGGCACGTCAGGAAATATCGGATCTAACTAGGACTTACAGATCGCATCAGGGATATATGGCATTTTCCAGATGTGTGAGCAGGCCTCACGTTTCCCAGAAGCACTGTCCTTTCTGTTTCACTGGCACAATAATAAAAGTCTGTGCCGCTTGTGCACAGAAGTGTTAGGGGAGTGGGAGAGCAAGCAAAAAATCTCCAAAGAAAGTGTCAGCCTGCTCTTGCCAGAAAATCCAAGTGGTATGTAGCAATGGGGATGAATGGGAGCAGTCCATGTGCTAGGAGAGAGCGTCCAGGGAGACTGCTCGTCCCAGCCAAGTTATGGCTGAGCACCTCTGTGCCATAAGGCATTGTAGTCAGTAAAGTAAACACACCTGCTTGTCACATGTGAATAAATGCCACTGCTCATTACTCCTGTAACTCCCACTCTTTCTGCTACAGAACCAGCTTATTCATGTTCTGAACCAAAATCTCTGGGTAGTTTGAAGATAAGGACTTGCCATTCTGCTCCTTTCTAAATAAGGCTTGATCCAAATCATACTAATTTTGTTCAATTAATTTTCAAAGGCCTTGGAAGACATTTTTAAGTTTTGATGGAGTAGATCACACTCTGGAGAAAGCAAAGTGGTGGGATCAGCAGCAAAACCTGTAAATGTTTTTATGGAGTTTAAGTAGTACATAACTGTAGGGCAAAACATGTAATTTGAGACTCTACCCATAGGAATATGCACACTCTGAACTGTGATCTTTTGCTATTATCAGTGCAAAGGTTTTTTTGCACTCATTGTAGATATGTTAATTTTTTGACAGGATACAACTGACTATGTTGCGTATGTAGCTAAGGATCCTGTTAATCGGAGAGGTAAGTTAGAAATAACTATTTGGCATCTTTTTGTCCTTTAAGAAACATGAATTATTCATAGTATAATTCATTTGTGGGTTTTTTTTTCCTTCCCCCCAGCAAAAAATACATGCAGCTCAATAAAAAGATTGCCTTTGACAGAGTAATGGAAAAATTAGCAATAAGGAACAGCCATGCGCAAGTTGGTTCTCAAACTTGGAACAGGCCTTGCCTGTAGTTCATCTCCAAGTATGACTTAGATTCTCTTAATCTCTTAAATCAAAAGCTTGCCTTATTTGGCTGCATGAGCTTCTAAGCAACAGCTATCTCTTACCTACACCCAATCACTATGCAGGAACTAAGCAGTCCTCTGATTAAGCCCTCTGATGAAACAGTTGAATCTGTAGATCTCAGTAGATGCCTAATTCTTCCTGGCAGATTCTTTACCAGATAGTGAGCTTTTTGATCCTGCTTCCTGGAGGCTGTAATCCTCTTTCTGAGTGAAGTTTTATTCATGGTTGTACTGCTTTATGAGCAATCAGTCAGGAACAGAGAACTTCTTGTTGATTGTCTTCAAAGACTAAGATACAGTTCAGATTCTCAAAAATAAAAGTAAATTATGAAAAGTGTAAGTTACAGTCTGAAATAATAGGTACAGAAAACA
>NW_010157564.1:8382-18486 GCF_000695765.1 Mesitornis unicolor
CTCGTAATGCAGAAAGCATCACAAGATCTTAATGCTAGATACAAAGTATTGTATAATGTACCTGAGAATCTGTTTATTATTCATAGATTCATAGAGAAAAAAAGACTAGCTCCAAAAAAAGACTCAAGCACTGCCAACAGGATTTCTGTTGAATTCTGACACTTTAACTCCAAAATGCCAACCCTGCAAACCCTGAGCTGCTAGCTTACTATGGGCACAACTAATTCAGTAGTTTCCAGTATTTTATCACCTTTAAAGATTTTGGATACCTCAACGATCTATTTTATCCATGTGCAGGGATATACAGATTTGAGAGCATTGGCTCATAAATAATGCCTGCATTAAAATACTAGTATGCTGAATATTAGTGAAGCACCTTGAAAACTTAGGGGGCGTGGGAGGTAGGGAGATAGTCCAGTTCTTTCCATCATGCGTCCCCTGTTAAAGACTCTAGCATCAGACCATTGGCTGTATGGTGCAGAGCTACTCTCCACCTGACCTGCTTTAGCTCTAGTTGTACTGAGAGATCTCAGTGGCAATGTAGTGGACTAGCATTGCAGACCAAATGGTTGCACTGTAGGGTTTGGAGGAGTCCTGTGCTCTGTTTTCTGTTTCTATGTGAGTGTATTTAATATAAAAACTATTACATGGACTATGTTCCTTATATCTAAGTTGTATGTGTTTAGCCTTAGCTTCTTGTCACCATTCCTTGTTGAATTAGTCTATCCTAGATTGAGGAGTTATCTAAGTACCCAGCATTGTCTTCCTGTGATGTGTTTAGTTCAAGTAATTTCTCAGTTTTCTTTAGGAAAAGATTGACAGAGTAACTCTGTAGGTGTCCACCTGCAGTGCGTGCCCTCTATCCTTCAAATAATTTCTGTTCCTCCTTATTTCATTTTTCTGCATTGTTTTAAAAAGGTAGATGATGCCTGTTATTGTTTGGAGTAATCTAGTATTAATATCAGCAATCTATAATAGAGGCTGCACCTTCTTATTCTTGCTTGCGTTTGTCCCTGTCATTAGCCATTTTCTCGTAAGCACCTTTTGCTGCAGTGACGGGCTGTTATCTCACATGAAATCCTTTCATGCTGTGATTTTTACAGCTTTCCATGGGAGCTTTCCTCAACTGTGTGTGTGTATCAGTGTTTTGCAGATCAGTGACTTTGTATGTGACCAGTATTAAAATAATTTTTTTTAAAAGGTCTAGTTTACCAAGAGATCTGGGACTGCCCTCTTCCACCACCACTGGCTATTCTGTCAGTGTTTGTGTTGTCTGCAAATTACTTTCCAAGTGAGGTTGAATTTACTTCTGTGTCAAGTGAAAATGTTACTGCTGCTGTTACTGACACTAGCATCAATGCTGTAGTATAGCTTTCATCTGCATATTAAACCCCTTTCTTCCCAAGGCTGTAAAAGCTCTATTCATGCTTTATATTCTGGATCTAGCAAACTAGAGGCTATCTTCCACTGTAGCATTCACAAGAAATCATCTCTGTGAGAGCCAAACCTTCTCATCCTTTTACAAGAAGCACGTCTCCTATGTGCTGAAAGTCTATTCACGTATCCAAGGAAACAGGTTACTCATTATGTTACCTGCCAAAACTGCTTAATGACTCATGCTTCATTTCAGCTCCAGGCAGGTTTAGCAGTGAGCAATGTAGCCTCTTTAAATCTCCACTGGAGTTATAGAGTGCAAAAATTGTAGCTTTGTTTGGCTTAACTGTTTTCGGTCCACATTCATAGAGAGAAGTCTGCACGTTATCTGGGGGCTGATTGTTGACTGCCATTAGCAGTGGTTCAGAGTGGGTAAACAGCAAATATCTTGCTGCTAGCCAGGGATGTCTGCCTCTGTTTTTGAACATATGGACATCCTGTTTTTGGCTGCTGAATCCATTTTCAGCATGCAGCTAAGGACATTTCCCCTGAATCAGGCATTGCCTCAGCACGCTAGTTGGCACAGCAGGTGCAATAAGGTGAGAAGAGAGCATCGCTGGATGTGTTTAACAGGGCAGCACTGTGACTGGTGCCATCTCATGGTGTGTGAGGTGTTGCTGCTGCTGCTGCTGCTGAGGGAGAGAGAGCTTGGTGCCCTGGTCACTCTGTATGTACGTAACTGCAGGTTGCTTGGCCCTTTATTCTGGCCTGTTCAGAAGTCAGTCCAGCAGGTCAGTCTTGGAGAAGTCATTGCTAAACATCCATAGTATCCCTATTATTGGTTTAACTAAAATCACGTCACAGAAATGTCATGAACAATCCATACTTATAGGACATTAGAATCCAAAGCACTTGATTCCACTGAGCTGGACACTGGGCATATACTAAAATGCAGGTTTTCAACTGAAGAATTTATGTTCGGGTTATTAAAGCAGCCAGGGGTGATAGAAATCAGTAACTTAGAACAAGGTCCCATTGTACTGTGGCAGAGCTTGGAAAAGAACCAAAGTATCAAATCCAATCCAGGATCTGGTCAGAAGACCTCATGCTTGTCCAGCACTAAATATGCAAAATGAATTTGCCTGGGATTTTCTGACTATCACTGAGATATTGTTAATTCAGATCTTTAGCTTCCAGCTCTTAATACCCATCTACATTCCTGAAGCATTAGACTAAATCTTCATGAGTTCTCGTGTTTATGTTGTCACAAGCGATGATACATGCAAGCCACTCTCTGATTTAAAACTGGGATGGGTTTGGCTTCTCAGACACCTGATAAAGGCTTCTCGATATCCCATAGGAAAAAAGCTTGTGTTGCCAGCCTTCCTCTGTACTGCCTCTGTCACAGTAGGTTCAGAGAGGTGGCACATGCGGCAGTGCCGGGCTTAACTGGGGTCCTGGCTCTGTGCTCCCCACTGATCTCACACTTTTCTAGGAGTGTCTTCATAAAGACAAGCAGGAAAAGGTAACAGCCTCTCTATTACCAGAATCAGAGCAGGGCCTGGGATCTAGAAAGTATCTAGGAAGTATCCTAGTTAGTGCTCCTCCCTCAGCCTGTAATTTGGGAAATTCTGGAAACTCAAAGGAAATGAACAGCTTGCAAACTTGAGGTAATTAGACATAAAACTGAAGTGGTGATAAAACTGAGGAAAGCAAAGAAAGCTTTTATGTTGTTGTTGTTACCATATACTAATATTTTTATAATTTCATCTTAGAGCCCAGAATTCTCATATAATCTGTTGCATTCACGTAATAACAAGTAAAATTTTATGAAATTTCCTGTCTCTATCAACTTGTCAAGATTGTGGAACCAATTTGTGGTCTTGCCTGTTGCAGTTACACACCAGAGCCATTTTATTTAACCTCTAAAAGGGCCACATTGCCTGAAATTCACTGTGCGAGATTTGAGGCTTATTGAAATGTGCACACCATGAATAGGGTAACTGTGCCTGACTTGCAGGTGTTTTTTCATAGGTCAGTGCATCCTACCATAACATAAACAATGATTTGCATGTGCATGTGTCAAATCTTTTTAATTTAGCTTGTCATATACTGGAATGCTGTGATGGCCTGGCCCAGGATGTCATCAGCACCATAGGGCAAGCATTTGAGCTTCGATTTAAGCAATACTTGCGATGCCCCTCTAAGATACTGACCTTTCATGATAGGTAAGTACAACTGCAGAAGACTGCTAAAGGATCTTTTTTAGCTTTGTATTTACTTAATAAATTGTGCTGTGGACAAAGTTGCTGTAAATGGACAGGATTTAAATACTTTAAGAAGAGATTTCTGCTGAATTATCAAAGCAAGGTTAGCATAATCAGTATGAAAGGAGCACAGTCATTCTAACAGTGAACTTATTGAAATGATCATACGTCTTCCATTGTAGTTAGTAGGCACAGTTGGATAGCCAAGAATGGATGTTATTTGTAGCTTTTCGTCGTTGTTGTTACTGTCACAGCAGTTCTGTCAATTTAGATGAAGTAAGCTAGATTTGCTGGGCTTCCGAAATGACTACTGATGTTTCACTATTTCTGATATTAGCCAGGGTGGGCTTTTTAGGAGTGTGATGTATTGTACAGAAGCTTTGACTGCATTGTTCTCTGGAGGATACAAAATCTGTCTGCATATATATATTTAGGAGGCTGGGATATAGTGTTCTTTTCTCTTTGGTGAGATGTATTTTTAATGTGGATTGCTATATGCTTGCTAATATCAGTATAAATCTCAGTGGGCTGATACCCTCTGTAATCTCTTATATCAGAGTAAAATGAGTGTATGGTGAACATAAAATCATAGAATCATAGAATGATTTAGGTTAGAAGGGACCTTAAAGATCATCTCCTTCTAAGCCCCCTGCCATGGGCAGGGATGCCTCTCACTAGACCAGGTTGCCCAAAGCCCTGTCCAACCTGGCCTTGAACACTTCCAGGGAGGGGGCATCCACAACTTCCTGGGCAACCTGTGCCAGTGTCTCACCACCCTTACAGTAAAGAATTTCTTCCTAATGTCTAGTCTAAATCTACCCTCTTCCAACTTAAAACCATTCACCCTTGTTCTGTCGCTACCTGCCCTTGTAAAAAGTCCTTCCCCAGCTTTCACAATCTGCAAGCATTCTGTACTCACTTTAGACTTGTGTAAATGACTGTAAAACCTTGACTAAAACTTCTGATCTCTTGATTTTGTGAAGTTTTTCCAGATTAATATTGGTAATAGAGCAGCCCTAATTAAAGTGTTAGGGCTTAGTCAATCAATTAAGCAATAATATTACAAATGCTACTGTAAGGTTAAATAAAATTGTTAAAGCAGTTTATAGTGGTCCTTAATGCTAAGTAAAAACATCCTTTACTCAGCATAAAGAATTTCATCCATTGTAAAGGAGGTTTAGATCAAATTTGTCTAAACAGAGTTCTGGTGCATGATCCATCATTGCTTCCTGACTTACAGTGGTATCTGAATTGTCAAAATAATGCTCAGTAGTGATCCCGTGACCCGCAGTCTTAACACACTGCAAGTATCTGCAAGGGCTTTGTAAGCGAGGGCAAAATAAAGCATTCTCTTACAGGATGCAGAGTTTTGATGAGCCATGGATGGAGGAAGACAACGAAGCAACAGAACACCCCTATTACAACAACATCCCAAATAAAATGCCACCCCCTGGCGGCTTCATTGATGCCAGGCTCAAAGCAAGTCTTCCCACTGCAGCAGATACAGCTCAGGTCAGTGCAATTGCATCTCTGCCCTCCTGCTGATGAATCCAAAGTTTTTTTTAAAATGTGTATTTAAAGATGAATACATTGGGACTATTTATAGCTCACAGCCCTTCACATGTGATCAGTTTCCTTTTGAATAGGCATTGAAGATCTAGGAGGCAACAAATTAGGCAAGTTCAGAGCAAACAAAAAGAGGTGAACTCCTTGTGGTATTAGATTACACAGGTTCAAGGAAGAGAAATCCACTGAGGGTTGCTACATTTGTAGAGACCATGTCTGCTTTGGACAGTATCAAACTAACTGGGACAGGCACATTAACTGGGAAAGGTTTGATGCAGAACTATTCAAACAATCTTTTGCAGTCTTTACTAACAGGTCATTGCGTTGATAACTCAGCAGTGACCAGTATTCAGCCAGATTCCTAGGTAGGTTTTCCACCTCATGTTGAACTGAGGTCAGCTTGGATATTTCTCCCAGCATTGCTGTTGGAAGTTTGACTTCAATATCAACATAGCTGCCTAAGAGGAGTTTTTGGATCCAGCACAACTCTGCTAAAATTCAGAGGAGCCTTGTCTGTAGACAACATCCTCCCTTCAGTACCCAAGTGCATCCCCTGGTACCAACACAGGTCTTTCAGATCATGCTTTGGAGGGTGCTGGGGGTGTTTTCTGGTCCCAGGTGTGTGTTTCTGCAGAATGCTTTTCCCAGGCATGGTTTGTCATGTCTCACTATGTGAAGACAAAGGTGCTGGAGGAGATGATGCACCATTTGAGATTGTAGGGGTTAATAAAAGCAGGAAGCAGGGAAGTTTACATAAAGGCCACCAGTAATATCTTGCTCCTACACAAATACATTTCTGAGATATATATTCTGACACCATGATGAATTGGAAATGAAGAGTGGGAGTACAAAGAATACAGCCAAGGAAATTGTCAGAGCCACTCATAATATATCTGAGCATTTTAAACGTAATTGAAAATTTCTTTGCACATATGTCCATTCTAGTCTGCAGCAGGTGTGGGAGGAGAGCAAACCTATTACCAGAGTCGTCACTTAGGAGACACATTCAGCAAAGACTGGCATCATGGGCCTGTTAAGCAAGGTGAGTTTTGCTTGTTTTAGCTGTCATACTGCAGAAGGCCTTGGCTGGGCAAAGCATGCTACAGTCTGATGCCTCAGCTCTTTGTTGAGCACTGCAAACTGCACTTTATTGAGAGATTCCCTTTGCCTGAATTTTAGTACTGATATCAGTGAAAAGCACTTGGTAATTATCTCTGGATAAATTATTAAATGCACACCTTCATAAAATCTTATCTCTTGCAGAGCAGTTCATAAATAGAGTCACCCCAAACCTTCATCTATCTACCTTGTAATGTCTTAAAGCGCCATGGTATTTAGAGACAGGCTGCATGGTCTGTTCTGAAAATCTGACCCACTAGGATATGCAAGGTGGAGTTTCCCAAGGAAGAGCCTAAAGTCAGAAGCTTTTTTTAAAATGTGGAACAATGCATATGTTTGCACATGGTCTCTGGTCCATGAATAACAAATAATGCATAATGTTCTTTTTGTTGTTGTCTATGAATTCTAAGCAAATCACAACATATGTGTGAAATTTCACCCCTTCTACATTTATGTGGCAAATAAACTGCATTTCTGGGGACACTTTATCTTCAAATGCCAGAATAAGTTACCTGTTGTTAATCTGCAGGGATTTATGGAATTTATTCCATTTCTCCTCTCATGACTCCCCAGCTGAATATCAGTTTTGAAACTGACAGTCTTTATTTACAAAATTTTCATTTTCTCCTGAATAGTAACATGCCCCAAGACCTCATTGCAATATAGTTCTGAATCCATTCCTCAACATTTTTTTCTACTAGACCCTGCAGTTACTGACTTTACAGCTCACATTCCAGGGCATTTTAAAACTGTGGTGGTGGGGTGTGATCTTGTGTGGTCATTATAACAACACTGTTTTGTCAAGTGCAAAAAAAGAAAAAAAAGTCTTGAATTTTCTAGGATTTCTGGATATTTGCAGTATGCCGGAAGGGAAATCACAATTAACCCCAACAGCAGAGATGCCAACATACGTAAACACCCAGCATATAAATATAGAAGCTCTACTGGCACTTCAGGCAGATGCTGAAAACACCTTCACTGGAACAGCAGATGATACCAAAGAGAGCAGCCCAGGAAAGGATCTGTTTGACATGAGTGAGTTCCCTTCCTACTTATTCCCTTTCTAACAAGTGACACAATATGCTTATGCATTAGTTCTGTATAAGAATAATTTTAAAATTTTCCAAGTTTTAGTATTCCTGGTGGAGTTGTGAATTTTAGAATTCATGGTGGTTTCATATCTGACTGAGTTAAAATAAGAGTGGCTGAAGATCTGAAGCTAGTTCGTATTGTATCCGAGTTAAGCTGATTTGCGGTCTATGTTGTTCTTAACATCACAGGCAATAATGTCAGAAGGAAAATAAGTAAGGATGCTTGTCATGCAGGAAAGTACAGGTGTGAATGGCTGGAGAATTAGCTCCAGCCTGTCCTGTGAATATGTTGCTAGGAACTCAATGCATAATACAAAAAGTTTGTGCAACAAGGAACCTGGGAGAGAAATCAAAAGGCTGTGTTATCCCTTGCTCTGGATAAGCCTACTATCCTATCTAGCTATCTGTTCCAACTTTGAAGTCAGCTTATCTGAAATCAGAATCATAGCAAAAGCCATAAAGCAATGGTTTAAGCATCAGTCATAATTTGATGGTAGTGCTACTGGTACACATTGTTTTCAGCCTTGAAGAGACACTTAATTGAGAATATGGGGAGAGCAGTTCGAGGCACCGAAAATTTTATTTGTTTTCTGCTCTTTCTACCTCCAATCACTTGCTGACACATGATTTATTTAATTCAGTTCATATAATTAAAAGGCAGTGGGTGCCTTTGTGCTATTTGCAAAAAAACTTATCTACATTTCTGTTATCTCATTGTACATAAAACAGTCTTCTTGACATGTGTTTTTTTGCTGAAATATAGCTCTATTTCCACTGCTAGGGAGATTTTGGATTGAAAGAAAGGGGGTGGAGAGCAAGTTGAGGGAGTATCTACCTGTGAATATAGATCTGAAATGAGAATATTCTGCTGTCTGAAGTCAGGGATATTAACTTTGATTTCTAACATGCTGTGCCTTTAAAACATGCACATGGTTACCTCTATTTTATACACATTCTTTTTCTAAATATAAGGAAAACTAATTTCTTGTCTTCCAGCCTTCATTAATCTTTATTAACTATTGGGTCATCGGGGAAAAGTAGTATTAGAAAATGTGTCTTCTAGCCCTAAGTTAGCAGTTTGTCAAGCTAAACATGTGTTGGGCTTTACTTAGGTTGCAAGGTAGTGAAGACATATATAAGCTGGTTTTAAGTGCTAGCTGAGGTGTTAACAAGCTGTGATAGCGCAGTAGTCAGCCTATTTCTCTGAGCTGAATCAACCTCTCTGTGGCCCCATGCAAACATGGCTATGTGCTCCTCGCATCTGAACAGGTTATGTAGAGCTGGTGAGTTGCTGCTCTGCACTAGTTGGCTAGATGAAGGTCTTGCAAGGGAAAATAGGTCAGCACAGCATATAATGAAGCACGCACTGACCTATTTACTATTTCTGTAAGACTGCTGGGATCTGTAATGATACATGTTTACATTCCACTCTACAGAAAGTAACACTGAGCTCATGATTTAGCTGAGGTTTAAAAGATGCTTCCTCAAGGTTGATTTCAGTTGGGTAAATCACAGTAGAGGAGATGGCCTGTGTCTGTGTTGCAAAGTCCTCTTTCTTGGTGGAGACTACTGGTAGGCTGAGTGGTATGGACAACCGATTCCTTCTAGACATACCCTTGGGCTGGAGACCAGGAATGGACAATTTTCAAATTAATATATCGCTTGAAGATAAACCAGATATGAGTGTGATGATATTGGGTACCCATATGATGCAACTTATTTGAAATTAAACTGTCTGATGTACTTGGCAAGATAAAAGGAGAGCTGTGCTTAATACCATGACATATAAATATAACTGTTGACAATAGCCATTACTGAAATAAAAAACTATCTTTCAAAGGCTCCTGCCAAGGTTCATTCTGATTTTTGTCAGCATCGTTCTGTGCATAGCACACATTTTTAACATGTTGTACTCCTTGGTCTTAATATAATCCATAAATCAGTAAGCCTAGCAGTACATCTTCCCTCATTTTTTTTCATAAAGATGAAGGGAAGTGGCTGTGACACAAAATAAATTCTGGTAAGGAGGATTGGGATATCACCATTTTGTAACATTATTTACCTCTGAATGATCTTGCCCTTGTTTCTGTTGCCACAACAAGAACCATTTGAAGATGCCCTCAAGAACCATACAACTGAGGCTGCATTGAGTAAATCCACCTCCCCTGGATGCACCAGTCCTCTTTTATCCAGAGCAGCTGACTGGACTGTAGCCAAAGAGCTGAGTGCAGAGCCATGGTATCAAGGAGAGATGAGCAGGAAAGAAGCAGAACAGTTGTTAAAGAAATGCGGAGATTTCCTTGTGAGGAAGAGTACCACAAATCCTGGCTCCTATGTGCTGACAGGCATGCACAATGGACAAGCCAAGCATCTTCTTTTGGTGGACCCAGAAGGAACGGTAAGTGCTGACTCCTCAGTAATACAGGAAGTTTCTGACTCTACATGTTTTCTCTTAATGTGTTTAATCTTCTTTACAGCTTATTCACAACTGCTCATAAATACAGCCTCATATCTCTAATATGCCATCATATCTTAATAATCTTGCTGTTGCGTAGCAAAAGATTCACTGCATGATTTCTGCACATTGCAGGGGGCTCAGGCACCTGGTTCCCCAGCAAGTTCAAGCTTTGGCCACTGCGTACAGTCTTAGTCAAAAAGTGCAGCTAAGCCACTTCTTCACCTTCCTG
>NW_010157564.1:18517-38389 GCF_000695765.1 Mesitornis unicolor
GCTGGTGGCTGTGCAAGCCTAACCAGCCTATGTGCCACTCATTTCCATGTGACATCTGTGTTAGACAGGATATGGACCAGGCCTTCTGTGTTTTCCTGCATGTAAGCCCAGGAGAAAACCAGGGTAAACCTTCTCCATCTCTTTGCTGCGTGGGGACTCCCTTAGTCGACAAAGGGACCTTCACAGCAGCAGACTGGAGAAGGCAAAGGAGCTTCAGTTTTCTGCAGCTGCCCTGTCCTGCTTCTGAGGAGGCTTACTTTCATCTGAAGAATGAAAGCATTGCCACGTGTTTTATTCTTGGCTCCTGGTAGCTGAAAGTGAGCAACTCCTCTTCTGTGAAGAACAACTTTAGATGACAAGCCCCAAAGCAAATGAGAAAGTTCTGCAAAGGAGTTGGCCTGCTGGTGTCTGTTTCAGCTGAGAAACCAGCTGAATTAGGCTGGTCCTGCAAACTCTGTAGCGCTGCGATGAGGAATGCCCATGGTACTTGTTGTAATTGCATTTGGCGCATGGGGGCAGTCAAAGAGTGGTTTTGCACATTTTAGGCGCCAACTGCCTAGCCCTGGGCGTGACCGGAACACCAGTCTGAGGAACTGCCGGTATGCCTCTTGTGGGGGCGGCATCCTTCCCTAAATTTTGGTCAGCAGTTTTGTGACTTCTGCAACGGGAGCCCTTAATTCTCCTGTCAGCATAAACCCTCAAATAGGTGATGGGAGCTACTGCGGGGAAAACGCTGCTGTGTGACATGGGAAGTGCAGGGATGCCGTGTCCCACCGGGAGCTCTGCTGCTCGGCATGGACTACTCAGGCCCTGTGATGACTCCCGAGACATTTTCCTCCTGCAGGCAAAGGACCGAGGTCCTCACTTCTTTCCTGCACTGCCTTTAAGAGCGGCACTAATTTGCTGTCCTCCTTGCATGGGGACATCCTTGTTCTCTGCACTTACCTCCTCCTGCAGCCTACTAGTGACCTGCTATGATGGCCCAAATGGCTCTGAAGCTCCTTACTCAGGAGGCAACACTTGATAATAACAGCTCTTCTGCAGCTGTTTTTAGGTTGGCTGTGCTGTCTGTATGATTTGTGGGGTGATTTGAGCAGCCCTATTTGTGACTTGTCAGAGCAGAGAATCAATAAAATTGCCCATGTGTGGCCAGCAGCAGCAGCATGCCAGCAGCTTGCATTACTTCTGCATGGTCTTGATGTGATTATTTGTAAAAACCAATTTACACAAAGGCTATCTGAAAATTTATTTCACTCACAAATTACCTAGTGACACATTATAGCTCTTAATGGCATCTTTTCAGAGCAGAGTTAACTGTCCAGTTGCTTCTGCTGTCATCCAGCAGACCAGAAAAAACCCCACCTCTAGTTCAGGTGAGGGATGCTTAAAATGGAGGACTGCAGGATTTTTTTTGCCGAATTTAGAATCAGGGCTTGAACTCTAGTGATGGCAGAGAATATTGCTCATGGTGAAAAAGCTCTCAGGTGAAATGAATGGACTGAAAATGTGTTAATCTGAATATAGATAAGGAAAGTTACTGCTGCTTTAAAGGTATCTTTCAATTTTGAAACTACAGCTTTGAATAATTATGGGAAATGGTGTTTCAAAGCACTATGTTTCAGAAATCGAGAGAGCCTGTTGGGTTTTTTTTCAGTGATGCAGCTACACACAGACTGAGCAGGTAGCATAATTTACCGCAAAATTGTTTGTTTCTTTTCTCACCTGTGACATCATATGTTAGGTTTCTGAAGAAGACTGAAGTATTTCAAGCGAGGTGCCCACCACGGCGTAAGCTGACTTTGGAATGTTTTAACAAAAGTCATTCTCTCTTTCTGAGAAAAGTTCAAGGGAAACAGGTGACATGTGTCACTTCAGAGCAGTGTTCACAGGCAGTGAGGAGCCATCCCAGTACAAAGCTTTACTGCAGCATGACATTTGCTTGAGAGGACCTCTGCTCTGCCTATGGAAGCTGTATGTCTAGATTGTTTTAAGCATAGGAAGGAAATATTTTGTGAAGATGTGGTTAAATAACTGGAAATTGTTTTGTAATATAGATTAGTTTTGGGCCTATCCTGATTTTTGTCTGTTTTACCTTGCAATATCAGTTTCCTCTTATTATGAGTGTAATAAATTACTTAGCAGGATGCTGGTGCAGAGGGCCAGCAAATGGGCAAGACAAATAACACTCCCTGCCCTGAAGTGTTTCAGTTTCAAAGGCACAGGGATGTACCCTCCAGCATGAGGCAAACCCAAGCCAAACACACATGGTGGCTAGATAGCTTTTGGGGAAGGGAATTTTCCAGCACCTGAAGTAAAAGGTCATTGCTAAGGAAAGCACAAAGATGCCAAGGTGTCCTGAGAAGAGTTGGGTTCTGGCATCTCTGGAGGGACAGCTCACTCTAATGAAAAAGTGAAAACAGTTATAAGAAGCAAGTGGTCTCTTGAAGAAGGAATATTTCATCTAAAAATCAGATTTACAGTGAAACAAAATGTTGTACAGAAATCTTTCAAGTAGATCTACTCAGGAAGAGTAGCTGTAGTAGACTGGCCCATAGGTAGCACGCAAAATGTCTGTTTGGAGAGAGCAGAGGGAGTAACAGATAAAAGAGAAGCAAAACTCCAGAAATGCTAGATTTCCACTGATTTGGATGGGAGAGGGATCAGTCTCTAAAGCGAGATCAATTGTATCATTTTATTCTTAGAGAATTTTTGTGCGAATTTAAGGGAAAAGGTATTTTGCTCTTTAACCTATCTTCTTGCATCCTTTTTTTTAAAGGTTCGTACAAAAGATCGTGTCTTTGACAGCATAAGTCATCTCATCAATCATCATCTCGAGAATAATTTGCCGATAGTTTCTTCTGGGAGTGAACTCTGCCTGCAGCAGCCTGCTGAGAGGAGACACTGACTCTAGATAACTATTTTAGGTTTTGTAATTTGCACGCTATAACTGGTGGAAATTGCAGATCTGAAAAAACATATACATTGAAAAAAAAAGCATATTCACAAGTATTTCATCAGTATGTTTTCTTTAGGTTTAAGAAGTCCCATTTTACATGGCACACTTGAAAATTCTCAATGCTTTATGTAGACATGAGGTCACAGCAGAAGGCTTTCTTAAAAAGTAATTTCAATAAAATTGTTCAGATTCTCTAATGTGAATATCGATAGTGTACATATACACATTATATATATAAATACAGTATATATTTATATTTTTCAAGTCAGTCTGTTGACGGTATAGAACTATCTTCTGTGCCATGTGTTTTTACCAGAAGAAAAAATGCCATTTGTGATTGTTCAGATAAAAGTAGAATTCAGTAGTCTCAATTTCTTGAGAAAATGAATATTAGGAATCTTATTTCTAATTTTACCTAAGAAGCACAACTATGGGGATTACAGGTGGATTATGCTGGTTAGCCATGAAAGGAGTCTGAATTCAGCAACTAGTATTCCACCTCATAAATTTAGCATAAAACAATTTTTAAAAGAGTTATTCAGTGTCACTGATATCAAAAGCATTTTATCTTTCTGATGTCACGTTTGAATTCTTATATGCTACTCAAAACATTTGTATCTTGCTTTAACAATGATTTGGTGTGATCTCTCTGTGTATGAGGTGTGTGCATTTAATTTTTCTAATGATAATATAATGATATTCTGTAACTTAAAATTATTAATTTGAGTGCTAACATTATTTATAAGTAGTTCTCTGCTTATAGTGAAGATCTAAGTGTTCTTGACTACCAGTTTCCAATGAAATGTTACATACTGATTATGCAAGTTCAAATAACTCATTTTTAATAGGTTTAATGCAAGATGTACATGGCTGGTCAAAGGCATACCTGAAAAATATTTTCTTCTTCTAAACAGTGAAAACTATCATGACTCAGTGGTCAGTTTTGCAAATGATGTCATTTGCGTTTACCTACCAAATAATAACTCGACTTTGGCCTTCAACGAGTGATAGGTACTGCAAATATACTGCTTTTCTCTAAATATCAGATTGGAAAATGTACAAACACAAAAGATGCATTTCTAGCAGAAATATTCTTGTCTTTTGGTACCGGGAAATGTTTTAAGGGTGATTTTATAGTATTCAAATAAAAGCACTATATGAAACTATTTTATAAAGCTTATCAGGACCCAAATTCAGTAGATACAGTTCCTGTAAAAGAACTGTTCCTGTTTGTGCCAGAATCAAGATTTAGCCTTCAGTGTTCCAAGGTCTTCTCTGTCACCAGTATCTCAAATAAAAATCTTCAGGCTTGATTCGTAAAGGCCAAGACTCATCAGGATTATTATAGTTTAAGCACCTGCCTACCCTGAAGTAGACAATACTTAAATCTACTTAAAGTTAAATTTGGTTTTAAGAATTTGCTAAGTTTAATAATTTATGAAAGTACAACTAAATTGAGTGAAGGATTAATTTATAATCCATTCAGGTAGGAATTAAAATTAAAATTATTAAAATTCTGAAATAATTTTCTTGTACCTTCTGCTTTGAAATATGGTGAAGCTGCAGCTTGGGAAGTTTGGTTTTGGTTGATTTAAAGAATAAAAATGATTGAGGCATCTAAGACTAATCATGTGATCTGTGCAATAAAAATACACTTGATTCTGTAATCAAGATGTTCAGAAGCCAAACTAAGACATTAATGAGTCAAATGCTTCTGATTAATTTTATTGCAGATAGTTATTATTTGATAATTCTAAGTTTGGGTGGGAACTGAGAGCAAAGGAAATAAATTAAATGCTGCATTGCAACCCAAATTAGCATGGTGCTGTGGTTAGTGGAATTAATAAAATTTGGCTTGTCTTTTTACCAGGTTGGAAATTGCAAGGGAAGATGAGGAGATCTTATACCCCAAAGCAGTATTTGCCAAAATGACTTTATTTAAGAGCATCCATGCTTCACCATATTCCACTTTGAACTGTCTCAGTTGCCATCTTTTTTGTCATAGGTAACACTTGTCATTCCATGCTCCCACCTCCCTGTGGCCGTGTCCTGGAAAGTTTTTAGTGTGATATTACTAATTATAAGAGAAAGCTTGTTTTGTACTTCAAATGGTGCCTAATTCCCTTAGGTGCCTTTAAAAATGCCACCTGATGCCTGTGTCTGTTCTAGATTCCTAAATATCCTGTCAGTGGATGCCTAGAAAAATGTAACAAAGTATGGGAGTATGAATGAAGGCACTAAACATACACTGAAATAAGCATCTAAATTTTTTACCATTGTCCTAGCTGTATAAGTTAGCAGCTGCCCAGCTGCATGTTTTGAAAATTAAAGCAGGTGACAAGGACATGCAAAATGAAACAGCTTGGCAGAAGTATTAAATTCCCCAGACTATATTTTGCAAACTCTGCCTCCAGTAAAATGTGGCTATTTTAAGCTGCTCTGTCAGTGCAACCAGTTTGCCCAGCTCAGCCTGCCCATTGATGATGCAAAGGTTACACATAGCTTGATCGGATGCAATTTGGTCCTGAGTAGTGGTAGCATCTTTGGGCTGTGATGATGCCCCGCTGTCACAAGGGATCAGGAGATCCTGTCTGGCCAGGTGTGATGAACCAGCAGCTTTTCTAAGTCACTGGGAACCAAATGATCTCAAAGCTGCCCAGAAAGAAGGTTGTGTGGGCTAATCAGTGCTCCTTTTGTGGATCCTGCCATTGCTTTTTCCCACTGTTACTCTGGTAGTTTTGATTTTCCCCTATATGAAAATGGTAACAAAACCTGTATAGTCATTTGGATAGCAGTTGTCATTAGTGTCAAAAACCATTTTACACTGGGGTCAACAAGAATGAACTGAACCTGCTAGAGAAGCAGGGCTCATTTCTGTGAGGAGTCAACACTATGAGCAGTTTAAGAGAGGTAGATGTCATGACATGAGCTCAAATGCTGTGTGACTGGCTGAAAACTAGACAGCTGACAATGTAATTTGAGCCTTTTAATGCTTGCCTTTGGTTTTTAGTCCATTCAGTTTTTGGTTTTATTCCCTTTTATGCAATCCCAAGGGCTAGATGCTTGCTGGTAATTCAGTACCATGACTTCAAGAACTGGGATTTTACTGAAAGAGCACATTTACTAGACTCAATAGAAATCACTGTGATTAGACAACATTATGGTATCCTTTGGCATTTTCCCAGTGGATAGCTGAGAAGGCAGAACTGAAACTCTATCCTGCTACATTGATTTTGAGTCCTATCTGATTATCAGTTTTGATTCCAGTTGTGTTGCAACTATGTGAACTGTGGGCAATGAAAACGCATTCTATTCCTTTAAACAAAGAACTTTCAAAAGTGAACCAAATGCTTCTGATTAATTTTATTGTAGATCTAGAGTAATTATTAGGATAATAAAATTTACCAGTGAGGCTGGCAGTGTTAGATTGGTCATTAAGGAACAGTCATATTCCCAGACTTTCCAGATGCTTCAGAAGCAATGAAACCTCAAAGGTAGAAAAAGTGATTTAAAATCTCAATTACCTTCTGACTTCAATGGGAATTTGCTCAATGTGAGGACTTCCAGGGTCCCTTCCCTAATGCAAGAAGAGGACATTCAAATCGGCCATACCTAGGTGGAGACCATAGGCCGTGATGCAGTTTTCATGGCTTATGGCCTGCCTCCTCGCCCTGGGCTTTGCACGCATGGTAAGGATAGAGGTTTATACAGTAGCTTTCATCTACTTCACATTCTACAGGGTTTGCAAAGGGAGATAACTCTGGTTCTGCCAGAGACCTCTCTGCCACACACGCTTAGGAGAATTTACAAAATTTATATCATAGTGCAATTGCAAATGCTGCTAGCATCAAGTGCCAGATGCCAGCTACAATGTATTCATAATGGAATTGATGTATGTTTAGATATTTCTAAGTAGCAACTGCTTCACTTGAAAACTAGCAGAGTTTTGCAGCCTCCAGGAAATTTACAGGTCGACAGGGGAAGTTTGGAACTTGTGAATGTTCTTACAACAGGTTACAAATTCTGCTTTCAAGCCCTTGCTCTTAGCATTCAATGTCTATCTGAAGTAAGTGGCAGAACCAAGAATTTATATTAAGTAAACCATAGTTGCATAAACAAAGTCTAAGCTGAAGTAACAGACACACTTCCCTTTTTATCATCCAGACATTTTCAAAATGTGTTTGTATAAAATCCAAATTCAGATTTACCTTAGTGTTCTGTCAAAAATATGTTGATTACCATAGTCTTTTTGCCCAAGCATACAATTGCACTCTCCACAAATCAATGCTTGCTCAAAGCTGTCAGGATACTGGCAAATTCCTACTAAAAGCTCTGTGCTCAGCTGCACTTTACCCACTCGCACACATTGTCTGTGGACCTTGCTCACATCTGCATTGGATGCAGCTGGAATGAGGGCAGGCCTGTGGAAAAAGGACACAGACATACAATTTCCCTGCAGTTAACCAGGCACGGATAGGGAGTGAAAAGCTGTCCTGGGAGAGAAAACCCCAGGGATAAGAACTGTAGCCTGGAAACACGAGCCAGTAAGCATATAAGCCACTAATGAGAGCAGAGAGCTGTTGCCAAATTATAAACACGCTAATTGGTTGATATGGTTAAAGGAGAGCCTCTGGGGAAAGGAACTGCAAAAAACTTATGCAATGCCTGCAGCTCATGTCTTTTTGCGACCTTCACATTCACAAGCCCTGATCTGTTTCTCTGCATCCTGTATGGCTTCCACTGAGAAAAAGCAGGGCATTTTTTTTGTCTCAGTAATGGGTATAAGATTTTAGAATTACGCATTTCTAGCAAAAGCACCACATAGGAGAAAAGCTAAATAAAGAGTGTTTAAACCTTGTTTGACAACAGAACAGGCCGTGGATACCAAAGGAAGAAAGAAGCTAAAGCTGGGTGACTCATTCTGCTACCACACCTTGTGGGAGACAGCATAGATGACTCAGAAAAGGAAGGTGGCCTTAGATTTTGAGATTAAGATGTAGAATTACATTTTATGTAGCTATCATGAAGGTCAAATAATATACAGGTGAAACGACAGCTGTTTCCAGCAGTCTTCATTTTTCTCCTGTCAGGCAAAAAACACCAAACACACCCAGACAAATATTAATTCAAAGTGATTTATTTTAATTAAGTGAAGAATGTAAAGATTATAATTGGTATATATTTGTGTCCTTTGTGGCTGGATTGGTGTGATAACTGCTTCTCAGTAAAGTCCTGCAGAGTTAAACCTTGAAAGAAGCCAGGTTTCTTCTTTTGAGGTAATTGTTTTTTCTTTGCATTGTGTGGGCAGCAAGAACAAAACAAAAAAGTGACTATTTTGCTGTAAAAATGAGTTTGACTGTACATTTGTTATTTATTAATATTCATTACTTTAAAAAACATTTTTAACTGAAAATTGCAGGAAAAATAATGTATGTGGAAATATTGTGATCATTTATATTCCTGACAACTTTTGTGAATCTCAAGTTTTTGCCTGTCCGCTGATTGTGGTATTCTGGTTATAGAGGCAAGTTTTGTCTCTGAGGAAGTCCTTGAGCAACAGAATTTGGAATATAAGTGTCATGCAACTGTTTTCTGATTATTTAGTTTGTATATGATTAACCAAAGTAATAAAATAATGAGCACTACTATCGAATTGAAATGCATGTAAAGTGGGCTTGAGTCTTCTCCTGTGCCCAAGTTACCTAATGGCCTAGGGTTGTTTGGGTTTGGTTTTTTTGTGGCATTTATTTGTTTGGTTTTGTTCTGTTTTGTTTTTAATTTACCTGAAGAGATGGTCAATTTGTAGCAGAATAAGTGAAATTCTACAGGGTTTACCTGGATATTGATTATTGATGGTCAATGAAGTACTCATCTCAGTAGAAACAGGGATGAAAAATGTTAGGGGACCAAATGGCACATGAGAAGTTTGACCTCAGTTACACTGACTTTACACCAGAGGAGCTCCACTTACTTTGACAAAGGCAACATTGCTTTCCATGAGTTTATTTTTGACGAATAGCATTTTCACAATGCTAATAATCTCTTGTACAGGCCCTATTGCTGGGTCTGATGATAGCCTGTCCTGAAACGGTAGCATTTCTGCTTGGCAGACTAACTAGGTGAGGGATAGCCAAGGGCAGTGAACTTCATGGCCTTTCCATGGAGAGTGGCTGCAAGGACAAGGTCCGTGCAAGAGCAGCTATTTAGTGTACTGTGGAGAGGAGAAAGGCTCCATGTCAGAAGGAAGCTCAGCTGGGTTCCCCACATCCTCTTCCTTGCCTGAGTGTCTCCTTGCAAAGGCCCTTCCCTGTTACTCACTTGGAGAAAAGCTGAGCCTGGAGATGCCCTGGGAAGTTACATTGCTCTAGGGGAGAAGAAATACAGCTCTGAGGGCAGTACAGGCACTAGCACACCTCTGCACGGTGCCTCCAGCCCACTGAAGGCAGTACAGGGACTAGCATGCCTCTGCACCGTGCCTCCAGTCCACTTCAGGTGCCAGATCTCGGCGCTGCAGCAAGCCTCACAGCCCAGTGGTAGCCAAGCAGAAACCCCTGATCACTGCTGCTGTCCCTGTCCCTGCATGAGTTTTGTCATAAGAAGGCGATGTCCCCAGGCCTGGGGTGGCCATGGTGGTACATAGCTCCCAGCAAAGTCAAGGGGCCAAGTTGTGCTGGTGGGCTAAATGGCACTACCTGAGGTGGATGCCAGCATGGTTCTGCTCAGCAGGGTCTGACCAGCTGCTCTCAGGACCACAGTTTTTACACTGGTGTGTTTTCCACTTCCTTACTAGAGCAGTTGCAAATTATAAACCTTGTAGGCCATGTGACACCCTAATTACAGTCATTCCTTGTAAAATGTGCCTTCCCAAGGAAGCAGCCATGCATGGTGCTGCCAGAGAAGGCAGCCCTTCGACCCAAGGAGCCCAGGGGCTGTGTCTGCTCCCAGGAAAGCAAGAGAAAAGCCTTCCTCCAACTCGGGGGTTGGTGGAGGCAAAGCCTACCACCTTCGGCTGTGCAGTTTTTCCATAGCCGCTGCTTTAAGGCATGACACCCAGAGTTTAAATGCATGTTTTCCATAGAAGGCCAGAACAGTTTTTACAATTCTTTGAAAAATGACCACTATACAACAACTTTGGTTGAAAGGTTTAAGATTTAATTAATTGTTTTCAAAATGCTTATGGTACCTAATGAGTTGAAAATACTCTGTAAGACCATTGGCAATAAAAGACTCTTGGAAAGCATCTTGTGAAAACATTTTTTTTCCTCCTTAGGTGATTGGGTTTGCACTTCTTTTGTAATCCAGAACCAAAATAAATATTCCAATTCATGAAATAATATGAACAAAATGTTAAGTCTCCTTTGTAGCTTTTGCTCTGTATAATTGGGAAAGGGAGACATTCATTTTCTTACATGCTCAAATCAGCCCAGATGATAAAAAGCTTGAATTCCAGCATGTATTTTAAGGAATTTTCTAGTATTTTAGGGTTGAAAAAAGCTATTCTCCATATTTTTCCAGCTTCAAGAATAGGACATCTTCCTGGTTGTTCATGGTCCACTCCTGTTAAGCTCTTGTTTTGTCCTACTTCAAAATTTTGCTCTGAAATCTTCTAGAATCTGTGCTGTACCTAGTACATCCCAGTGGGATGCACCCACTGAGGACTGGGGACACAAGTTTCCTTCTCCTCAGAATTACTTTGTAAATGATATTATCAGTGTTACATGTGAACTCATGAATCTTAGGAGCCTGCTTCAAATAAAGCAGGGTAGTGAACAAACAAACAAAATATCCCCACAGCTCCAAAATAAGAGAAGGAAAACAAAGTAAAGTGAAAGGTTTTTGTACTGACATGCAATCACATGGCTTCCAACACTGGAGCTGCTTGCATTACTTGTACCTTGCATCAACTCTGACAACAGCTAAGGCTAGAATCCAGATGTTAAAACTCAATTTTATGTGCATGTTCTTGGACTTCGGCTATTAATTTTTTTTTTCACCTAAATAGCAAGAATCATAACATCCTTGACGTGGTGTGGGGTCAGCCACAATGTTTTCTCAAACTGTTATGTTGATAAGGCCTTTTGGCTCTACAATAGCAAGGAATGCTGCCACGTGTCACAACCTCATGAACTAACATTTAGAAGTACACAAATATTTTAGCTGGTAGTTTTCAAAGACACAACTTCAGGGCAGAACTTCCACACTGAAAATACGGCCAAATAGCACTGTAAGATCTAAAAACCTAAGCAAGCCATGGCAATGCAATGTCACCAGTTCTATTTCTCACAAAGCTACAGAGCTGCTGACCCAGCCTGTATCTGCAGTTCATATAGTTACATCATGCTCAGCTTAGTTTATCTTTTTCTTCTTAAGTGCACTCCTTTTCAACATTTTTGGTAGAAATTAATTCATTTTTACTACTCTCTTTCACAGTTATTCAAATACAGTTTTGCTTTGTTTTTATACTTTTCTAACAGCTTAAAACATTTACAAGCAGTTAACTTGCAAAAGATAATCACAATACAAACCTCTACATTTTAAAGGCTTTTGCTACACACATTACACAACAACATACACAACACTGTACATACTTGGGAAGAGTCTAATGCTGCTGCTTTAAATGACTAAAAGTGGAGTAAAGCTAAGGATGAGCTCTTTCAGGCTGTGTATTAAATAAGCCTCAACTACTTCTTATTGTGCGCAAGGCAGGGTGTGTTTTGAGACAATAAACAAATCTTTGAAAGAGCTCAGTAAAGCTAAATGCTTACATTCTTATTGAAAGACAATGGGAACCCATCCCAGAATTTCCTGTTAAACTCCACTGAAGCCTCCAGCCATAAAGTACTACTGATGGAAGTACCATGAGCTACTTCCATGGGACTTGAAACCAGATGTTTGTAAATCTTAACTGCTCTATGTCTCAGGGAATCCCTCTGATGCTGAACACCATCCTGTACTGAGGCTGGTAAGGCAGTGATGAACCATCAAGTAGTTTTCACACAGGTTTCTCTGGAACAACCTCTCAAAAGTCGGGAGCTCCAGGAAAGTTGGAAGGTCTTCCAAACTAAACAGGCTTTCATTGCAGATCCAAGCAGGGTCAGGTATAAACGGAGATAGGCTCTTCAACATGATCCTGTTGTACTGCATCTTCCCTCTTGTATCTGCAAAAGTGCCTGGAGATGTTAGGAGTGCAGGGTCCCATTGCCAGGGAATAGGATCTTGTCCCACTGGCTGGACTTCTTCCCAGGAGAGAATTTCTAACACAATCCCGTGCTGTGATAGTGCCTGGAGAGAAAAGAAGGAACTCCATAGGGACCCATTTGTGGTTCATTGCTTTCTGAAATGATATGTCTCTGTTTTAGAACTGAAGAATCTCAGCTTAGGTAGTGCATTCACAATGTACACAGGTTTACATAGGTTCAACATATGTTTTTAAATACACTGGAAATAGTAAGTAAAAATATATGCATTAAAACAGTACATACTCTTGATACACATGTATTGTTGGTCATATTTTAACTACTTTAAATAGCAAATATATATAGCCTCTCTTAAAGGTTATTTACTACTGCTTTTTTAAGATAAATTGTGAAATGTCGCAGTGACAACTGTCATGTTGTCTTTCACTAAATATGAAAAATTTGAATAACAGTGGGAAAAATAAAAATACTGTGTTGATATGACATGTTACAGTTCCTGTCAGTTAAAAGCTACTACTTCATATGTTTTCAAATATCCCCATTGAAGCACATCTATCTAATTCTATAATTTGTCACCTTACACTGTATACTGCAATACAATGTTTAGCATATTGTAAACTTTTACCAAACATTTTAATAAGGAATTGTACAAATATACAGCTATTTATACCACATACGTATAAGGCCATTAACATAACAGCAAGATACATACAGAGAACTATAATCACCAACACAGATAATGAGCTTTTCTCACAGCTGGCAATAATCAGGCTCATCTTCCGATTGCCAGCAGTGTATAGTAAATGCTGCAGTCTGTAACATGTCTTATTGTGTCTTGCAAGATCAGGCAGTGCCAAATGCAGCCTCATCATGCAATGCCATTGTGGTGCACAATGTCAGTAGCTGTGCACGGACTCTGTACTGGCTGTTGAGTAGCATGAAAGGTTTTTTTCTGAATCAGGTATGTTACTGAATGAACAACCAAAGCAAATGATTGGTAATAAGTAAGTCCTCAAAGTTAAATAAGTGGTTAGTGTTTTCCCTTGTGACTTAAGTGCATGAATACTTAAACTATGTTTGTAGTTTAACTCTAAAAGACACAGAAAGGCACTTGTCTTGAGGAGCCCTTTACTTACAGAAGTTTCCATTGTGAAATGAAGATTCATTTTTCTCAGCAATACATGAGGGAACATTTACATGTGAGAAATCTTCCTTTGGCTTCTGGGTATTGCTGCTGCTGGATTTACTTCGACTGTGATCTGGTGTGGGCTGAATAGGCAAAGATCTCGCTACATTGGATTTCACCAGGCAGCTGCAAACAAGGCGAAAGAAAGCCCGACGCATTTCCTTACTGGCCAGGGTGTAGATGATGGGGTTCATTGCAGAATTTATGACTGCCAGAGCAATAAACCAGTTGGCTTTGTACAAGATAGAACACTGCTTGACTCTGCAGGCCACATCAATGAGGAACAGGATGAACAGTGGAGACCAACAGGCAATGAAGACACTAACAACAATCACGACGGTCCTAAGGAGCGCCATGGACCGCTCTGAGTTATTGTGGTTAGTGACATTTCGACTGCTGGACTTTACCAGGATGTAGATACGGGCATAAAGGATGACAATGGCAACCAAAATGGCTATGAAGATACTAATGCAGAACACAACATACTTCTTGGAGTACAGAGGCAAAATTGTTGAGCAATCTGGTAAGTTGTTTATACAGTTCCAGCCAAGGATGGGTAAGGCACCCAAGGAAATCGAAATAAGCCAGCATGTACCAATGAGGAGGAACACTCTGTATTTTTTGTTTGCATCATAAGGCCTCATTTTAATCATGGTCAAATGCCGCTCAATAGCTATTGCTAGTAAGCTGAAAGTAGAGGCTCCCAGGGCAACAAACATGCTGCCTTCCCTAATGAACCAGATTGTAGATGACAAGCTCAGAGTTTTCTTCCCAGACATAAGAATGTTTACTTTGTAAACAATCCCAGCTAAAAGATCACAGAGAGCTAGATTGCCAATAAAAAAGTACATGCGGTTGTGAAACTTATTGTTTTTCCATATGGCAATCAACACCATCAAGTTTTCCAGGACTATGAAACCACACAGGATCAGAAATGCAATAGTGGGCAGGTCTATGCTATCTGTTGCCTTTTCCCTTAAAATAAGCTTTCCTGTGTAATTATAATGCAGTACAATCAGAGAGTCCATCTCTTCATTTCCTTGAGGGCCAACAAGAGCACCAGGAGGCACAGTAACTGCTGCCATAATTTGTTAGCTGATGCTGGACTTTTCCTCTTTAGTATCACGAGAATTTAGTTCCGATAATTTTCCACAAGAGGGAGATCAAGCCACGTTCCTCCAAGCACTCCTCTGGGCAGGCGGTGGGTATCCTCAGCTCCAGCAAGCCTTGCATATTAATTCGTGAGAGTGGCTCACAAACTAGGCTCTGAAAATATAAACAACAAATGCAACATAAATCTCACTGTCTTCCCATGTCACCCACAGCCTGCACGGGTGCTCAAGCCACAACACACACCTAGGAGCTGAGAATGACAGTGACTACGAAGGGGCACCAAGGTCCAGCATTGCTGCATGCTTATCAAGGTAGATGTGGGTAAGCCATCGGTCATGCTCTGCATGGATGCAACTCTGCTGCGGAAATCTGAGGGCAATGTGGATAACTACTTATAGGTGTTTCCCCCTACAAGATTTTCATGCTGAAAAAAATGCAGAGAAGCAGTGGGAAGGATTAGCAAACGGTCCTAGCAAGCCACTATGTGCACAGCAACCAGCTCACTGCTTCCCAAACAGACCTGTGTGTAAGTGGCACTACCAAATCACAGCCCAACCATCACTGCCCGAGCAGAAGCAGGGCAAACTCACTGCTGTCTAAGCTTGTCCCTGTTCCCCATGCAGACCTAAGGTAGCAAAGAGCCTGAGAAAGTTGATGGCAACTCTTGATGCTTGTGTGCACTGTGCCAATGCCTAAAATAACTTCCCGCCCTTAATGAAACAAAATTATGCTATTTACAATTAAGGAGATGCTCTGAAAGCCACTCACCATAAAACCAATCCTACTTCCCACTCAAATTAGTTGGATTTCTGCTACCCTTTTTAAAACAAACATAGGAAGTCACATCTTTGTAAGCACTGCTTTTCTTTAGGTTCACTTTACTTTTTTTTCCTTTGGATGCGCATACGAGACACATACTTAACGTTGCTGGGTTTTTTTACAAGAAAGAATAGTTATACCAACTTTAATTGCTCTTCTCAACTATACCTTTGTTTTTCTTTAAGTTATGACTTAGATTAATGGAAACATTTTCCCACAGACATTGACAGGTTACATTTTCACACTAGATTGTCCCAGCTGTCTTTTTTTTGGCCATACACAAATATTGGAAGAGATCTGGACAGCTTTGTAAACATTTCGAAAGATGTCCAAAGGACTTACTATTTCACCAGAAATGTTACAGTTTAGTTGCTGCATACTCCAATGAGAATCCGTGCTCATGCCCTAAATGTATTTATTGAGGATGAACAGACAGCAAATTTTTCAGCTTGGTAACCAAACCAGGATGGGGATGAGGAGAGAACTGGTTCCATCTGAACCAAATTTATAAATATTTTTTTTTCCTGTGAAAGGTAAGAAAATAAAAGTTTTGTTGGATAGAAGGACACTTTCCATTGGCCCAAAATGAAAAAGCTTAGTTTAGGGAACTCTTTAAGAGCTAGAGCCTTTGATCCTCCAATTTATTTACTCAAGGGTCATGAGCACTTCCCAAACATGTGAAAGACACTTTCAAAGGATGGGTACCAAGCGAAGAAACAGAGATCTCGACCTCTCTTAGCGACCAGCACACCAACAGTTTTCAACCTGCAGTCTGTACATCACAAGGAATATCTGACTTACTCTGGGTAATATAGTAGTACCGTCAACAGGCTTAGGTTTAATATAGAAGTGTCTGTACTCTCATTGGAAAATAGTACTTAAAGAGTGCCTACGAGAAAGATGGGGAAGGACTCTTTATCAGGGAGTGCAGTGATAGGATGAGGGGTAATAGTTTAAAACTGAATAAGATCAGATTAGCTATTAGGAAGATATTCCTTACTGTAAGGGTGGTGAGACACTGGCACAGGTTGCCCAGGAAGTTGTGGATGCCCCCTCCCTGGAAGTGTTCAAGGCAAGGTTGGACAGGGCTTTGGGCAACCTGGTCTGGTGGGAGGTGTCCCTGCCTATGGCAGGGGGGTTGGACTGGGTGATCTTTAAGGTCCCTTCCAATCCAAACCATTCTGTGATTCTATACTCATGTTTCTTAAGATCACAAGCCCATGTGAGCCACTGCTGTTCCAGCACTCTGTTTTGTGCACCTGAAAAGTAGGAGATGCTTTTTCAAGTGCAAGATGGATTGCTGGAACAGAGGAGGAGCAAACCACATCCCAGATGAATGTAAAAGGATTTAAAGGATGACCTACACCCTATTTTTCCCACTGTCCCTTTTCCTGGATTTCCCTCCTTCAGAAAGGAAGTAATATGACAAAAGCCTCCAGTGAATTGACTTGAATTATTTAGTACATTCAGGATGTTTAAAATGGTTTTCTGATAAAGTATTTTACTATTTACCCGTTATTATTATTATTTCCCATTCTTAGGTCCAAACTACTTTGGTGAAGAGACTCACTGGGAGAGATATATTAACCGAGAAACACAGTTGTTGCTTGGTGTCCTTGGTCTTTTTTACTCTAAAGATGACAGTGACCATATCATTCATCTCACAGGAGCAGAATGAGGCCCTCAAATTGGTGCTATCTTTTCTGAAGCATTGCAACAGTGAAGCTCTTCAGCAGAAAGACTTCACCTCAGCTAAGGTTCAATCTAATTGTAATTCAGTTACAATCTGCACACTTATCACAGAAACTATCACAGTCTTTCATTGTATTGGCTTATAACAAAATGGCACTGTGTCCGTATGAATTGCAAGTGCTTTCCACTGCAAAATAAACAATTACATTTGACTTTAAAAGTATCTGTTAACAATAGCTCAACTAGCAATACTCACCAGACTGGCTGATGGCTGTCTGACAGATTCATATTCATATCACTTAAGAGCATCATATGCAACAAAATAAATGTCTGTAAGTCTTTTCCAAACAGGGTTATCATATTGGTCTGTCAAAGGACAAATATATTTTTTTTGGTGAAAAAAATTATATGCCACAGTTAAGACTTTATCAGCCACAACTCAGCAGCTGTAAACTGTCATGAGTCTACTAAAGGCAATGGTACTATACCAGTTCCACTCGCTGAAGGCATGGATGATGCACTCAATCAACAGAAAACATACAAGGTCTCTTCCATTGTTCATAATTACTTCTCTTAAAATTATCACAGCAAACTTAGTATCAGAAAAGTAAATCTTTACCTCTGACAGGCTAGTGGCAAAGCAATGGAGGCTGTAATATTATTACTTGCCAGGACTCTCAAGGAATGAATATCACTCACAAGCCACTGGAAAGTTAATGTAAATAATAAAGTAATAAATTAAAATTTATTCTCTTCTGGCAGCAATATTTCCAGGTAATATCTTTCAGCCATACTGCTTTTTTTGTTTCCCCCCTACTTTGTAGCCAGTAGCTTAGAAAGCACATTCATTTTTTAACAGTTAGAAAAATTAAATTTGGTTGTATATTATAATAACAAGACAGCAGCTGCCAGGTCCTGGATATCTGTGTCACTGATTCCTCACAGCTCTAGTACTCACTCCTCAAAACATCTTTGTCCAGTATTATAGAGTATTAGCCACGAGCTGCAAAGTATAAACCTCAGCTCAAAATATTAAAAAAAGGACCCAAAGAGTTTGTATGTGGCATGTGGTGTATTAAGCACTGCCTTTGTTAGGTAACTCAATACCCCAGGCTCTTGATACCCCTGCAAATCAGTTTTATTCCCTCTAAAGCAAACTGCAGAATCCCTGTCAGTGCACTACTGCTGCACCACCAGAAAGATAAACCTGTCGGCAGTGCAGGGGCAATCTGGTGATGGCCAAAACAGCGTTTGCTAAATTATTCAAATAAAAGCATTGGTACAATGTCAAGAACCACAGCAGAGGACACAGAACCTCATGTGGAGGACAACTGAGTTGCCTTCTTCAGCTATTTGGCTGACCTTTGTCCTCCCTGCTCCAAGGATGGAGGGAGCAGTTGGGGTCAGCAGGGAGCACCATCACTTGCCCCTTCTGGGAAATCTCATTGCCCACCACCATGCTATGGGGTTTCCACAGCAGTTAATGTGATCTAAAGGATCCCAGTAGGGTCAAGCACCCTTCCAAGTTGGAGCAAGTGCTCTCCACCATAGTTCATGGCCCTAGGGTCTACCAGGCTCTGCCTCGTCCCTGTGCCACATGTGCCATGAAGAAAGATAATGCTGTGTGGTAGGCCAGGACACCTCGATCTGCCCTATGGCAAGGCACACCTTCACTGCCCACTCCTCACCACACAGTGGTACAGGGAGAGACTCAGGGCTGTACCTCTCACCAGCTCCCACACAGATAACACCCTGGCAGTTGGAGTCAACCTCCAGTTTTCCTCTAGGAATGTGTAATTCCCAGTGCTAGGAGGCAGGGACCTGGTGATAATGGGGATGCCAAAGCCAGTACCTCTCCACTCTTTGCTCTCAGCGGATGCTCCAGTAAAAGTCCCACAGTGAGATGAGGGCTTTTACCATCTCATGAGTCACTGAGTACTTTACAGCTGGAACAATAAAAAATTTCCATTTTCAAAACAGTGCACCAAACTGCTATCAATTCTAATGATATCCTGAAGTCAAAGCAACAAATGAGAATAAAGCACAAGTAAGAATAGGACTTAACTTTCTGCTACCTACTTTTGCTTGCACAAGAACATAAAATGCTACATGTTCGCTACACTCACTGTAATTAAGCTGGAATCGTATTTTCCTGCCTTCCAAATATCCATGAACAGACATGAACAAAGGGACTGCTTCTCCCTTCACCACCACGACCACCACACACATTGCAGTTCGCCATTCTCTTCTACATCCAGCCATATGCTTTGGCCATCTATGAAACCTTTAAGAAAGGCAAAGTCAAGAATGTGTATCTGAAGCCAAACTTTTGTGTATTTTAATTATTTTTAAAGCCTTTCCAGAAGAAATGTAAACATGTAATTTATCAGGCACACCCTGGTAGTGTTAATTTAAGAACAGAAAATGCTTTTGAGAACACCAGCACATTTCAATACACATTTCTACTCTGTAACTAAGCTATTCTAGTTGCAAATGAAGTTTATGCAGCAAACATCTGCTGCAGAACAATGTCTTGGACAACTCAAATAAACTTTAAAAAAACTTTTTTTGAAGTGACTGTGCTAGCAGCTTATAGTCTCAGAAAAACCTTTAATAGATGGTTATTTTTCTTGGCTTCTGGATTTTAGACATCAGTTTGTATTTAGCAGTTCCGAGTAGCACACACACATTATCTCACACAGGAGAGAGATTTAATCCTGGCTAGTTTAATTCTGGAAGGCACATTTACCTTTTCCCCCGGCACGGCTCCCAGCGCTCTCTACCTATTCCCCCTCACTCCAAACTCCAGTGTTCCACCGACAGATTTGCACGACCGCAGCGACCTGCACTTTTTTTGGGTGACCAACACCTGGTCTAAGCTGCTCAAGAACATCGCCAACGTGTCCGCG
>NW_010157565.1:0-7590 GCF_000695765.1 Mesitornis unicolor
CAACTCCTAATATTCTGCGATTCTGTGATCTTATAATGAAGTCATTGACATACAGAAGCTCCTGATCCCTACTCTAAATATTAATACTTAAAGAATTACTTTAATATCTAGTCTTTAGTAGCTATATAGATGGAGTCTTCTTCCCCCCTCATTTTCCCATTATTTCTACAACTTCTCCTTCTTCACTCTGAATTACAATGTGAATATCTTGCACCATAATTTGTACATGAAATAAACAGTAGTCCCAGTGTAATACAAGGGACTTGTATTATTCATATCAAAGGTCCAAGATTTATCTGTCTCTATACTTCCTGTGTAGCAAAGAGATACATTTTGCCTCTTCATCTCATTTTTTTCATAACAAAAGAAAAATAACTGAACACTGCAGAGAAGCAATGACTTCTAAAGGTTAACATCTGGCCCAGAATAACACACACATGAGGCAAGATCTGTAATGAGAAGTACTATATATTTCATTAGTGTTTTTCTAAACTATCTGTTTTTGATAGTTTTGAGGGGAGGAGTTTACAATCACTAAAATCCTTCTTTGCCCAACTATTACCAGTGGGCTTGTAAAACATGCTATATTTTCAAACAAAGTTTTCCTCTCTCATATCCTTAGATGATTGCAGTGAGAAACAATACTGTTACTAATACTGATCCTTTCAAGTTCTGGCTCTCTAAAAACTTTAGGAACAATTTCTTTTTCATGTAATATATTAATCTCAGCGTACTGGAGCAAGAATTGGAGTATTTTGGAGGAAATTAGGGTATAAATCTGTTATCTACTAATTCATGACCATTCACCACAAACTAATCTTTACATTATAGTAAATATGAAGCAAGATTCTCATTACTGTTCAATGTGACTCACTCACATACCCTTGGCCCTGAGGTCATGACTGATGCTCTCCTTCCCAGTGACTCCACTGGACCAGGATCCTCACATGCAAATGGGTCTATGCATACTGCTTGTGTAATCTCATAAATTACTTTTAGAAATAAGCAAATAATTGTTAGGATCAATAAAATGCTATGTCTTTTAATCCTCTATTTGCACCTTAAGTGGTTTGCTTCCATCTAAATATATCATATTAGTCCTCCTTCAACCACAGGTGGCTTTTTGTTGACTAAAAATCTATCTACTAGCCTGACTGAGATTCTATTGAAGTCAGTATAATTTTTCTATGAGCCAAGGTTATTTTAGAGAGTAATAACATAAACTGAGTTCCTGAATTTACATCTCCAGAATAATTAATGGCACCAGAGAGCTGAGATTTAAGCATTGCCCATTGACTTTGGTGGGAATCCAGTGGAGCTTAAGCATTTTTGAATGCCACATCACTGCTTATACATAAAGATTTAGGAATCTAAAGCATAGCTCATAATTTTACTGGCTTGGAGCATGATTCAGAGTTTATTAAGGTGATATTTTCTTCAAGTAAAGCAGTATGTATCTGATTAAGCAATAATATATTAGAGCTATTTGACATTCATTTTCTGGTTTTATGGGTCTCATGTCACAAAAAGCATTCTTGTTTTATTAAAGCATTCAAAATGATATAGGAAAGAAATATAGGTACAGAATTTTTTTCCCCCTTGAAGATTTTGTTAGTTGTTTTGTTTGAGATTTTTAAAAATATATACCTATTTATTAGTCTTTCTTTTTTGGGCAACTTGAAGTCTACATGGAATTTCCCTTGTTACATCACTGTTAAAACCAAGAAAGACTGTATATAATCTTAAGAAAACTTTTAAAGAACATATTGCATTCCACACCTTGTAATTTATTTACTATCTAGACCCACATTGAAAAGTTCACCTTGGTCATTAAGCTTTAGATTATTTTATATCAAGAATACATAATGAAACGTTAAATAAATTTCCATGTTAGGCACTTTCTTTTCCATTCAGTCTTAAGCCACGTTTTATATTTGCTGATAAAGTAGTGTATTAACATCTACTCATATTTCACTGGCCAGTCAATAGAACATAAATTCACTATCTTCACATACTGTTTTCACTGAGTCCTATGAATTTCTTCTAAGCTAAATTTGGCCTATAGTGTGCATTTTTCTACAATTACTGACAAAATTGCTACACACAGAGTGGTAACAGGTGACTGGCAGCTATATTCAATCATGCAGCAAAACAAAAAGATCTCTCTCTTTCATGAAAGCAGTTCATCCTGTGCCAGTGATGTTTTCTATAACCAGCTTTACATTTATGTTGAGTAAAGTGAGAAATTTAGGGCTCCTCTTTTCTTGTCTACAGGAAGTTGGAAACAAGATACAGAAGATGAGAACCCTAAAGGAGGTCAGTGAGGGGTTTATGCGCCTAACTTGCTTCAGAGTCATGTACCAACTAGTTAGACAGATATGTTATGTTTAAGTGAAAATACTCCATTTTACAACTAATTCTGTTACATTAGGCATGCAGCCAAACTTATGTCCTAAGGGGACTGAAAAGTGTATCTATGGATGCAATACTTACGGCATGTGGCCAACCTCAGAAGAAATACAAGCTCAATAGATGTCAGCTACTGAAATTTCTGTAGTTCGGAAATCTTGACATTCAGCCTGGAGGTGTTAATGCTCCAGATTCACCAGATAAGCAAATCTTAAAAAAAGAGGGCTTGTGGTTCTGAAGTCAATAAACATGACTTTCTACATAGAAAAGGGAAACACACCTCTCCCATTCCCTACAAGCAAACTGCTTGTAAACTTGAAGCAAAAATGAAAACAACCTCTGACATTTTGCAGATTTCAGAACTAAATCCAAACTTTGGGCTTGGATCAGTTTTAACCCTCAAGGGATTTCAAGTGGCAAGAAAAATTGCAGTGTCTATGCCACATTTCAAAGACAAACTGAATATATGATAGAAAAGCAACAGTGGCTATTGCTTGGCTTAACTTGATTTCTTAGAGAGGGCTTTCTCAAGAATTCAATGTCATTTGTATATTGTTATCATGGCAGTTTAACTGAAATATCAAATTTTCATTAAATATCCTTCCTAGAAGCAGCACTTACAGCCAAGGGATATATTGTCCCAAAATGAAATATCCAACAGCTTTGCTGTTGCATTGACCCATTCAGACAATGTCTTTTAATAAAGATTTCTATATGTGTAGGCATTCATTTATCATTCACAAAATAAGTCTTACTAAAACTATTTTTGCTTGTTTTAAAGGAATTGATTACCAAAAGAAGAAATAAAGTGTTCTAGAAAATCATACCTAAATTTAACATATGGCATTTCAATTGCTACATCTTAAAATCAGTCACTATTCTTTTGACACCACAACTGTTCTATCTCATCCCTGCTTTCTCCCAATTTGTGTAAATCTAGAGAGACAGAAAAAGAGTAGCAAATAACCAGTGACATAAAAAATGTCAATATGACAGTGTTGTCCAAAAGAAATGCAAATTTCCTTTCTGTGCTGGAACAGCAGCAGCAAGTAATTGCAGATACAGTAAATGTTGAATTAATCTACTCATTACTTGCACTTAGTTCCCCTTTTCCTTTGCTGTCCCATTTCTTTCTGTTCTTACTACCTTCCATTTATTTTTATGTTGTCATTTATTTATATTTATTTTGAGATGACTTTCAAGGACTACACCAATTACTGAATACAGTAGGGTATTTGATAGTGGCACTCTGAGTGATTTCATCACTAACCAAAAATGGCAGGATATCGCTCTGGCCTCCTGTTTGTCAGGAACATAAGCAACAAACAACTGCAGGCTAAAATATGGCCACCCACTAAGGAGGGAGTATTTTGAAACTTAAAAAAAAGTATTTAACTTCAGTGTTGATACTTGAATGTCACAATCCTATTTCTTTTATTTTAATTCAAAACACTGCCAGTCTCTATCATGTCTATGTCTGCTTTCTACCCACCCCTCTTTGGAGAAAACATTTTAAAATAAAATATTTTAGATTTTTAAGCAATCTTCTAGGGTTATTATTACTGAATTTAATATGGTTTGGAGCTGTAACAGAGAAATTTTACAAGGCAAAGTAAATTTTTCTTACAGCATTTTGGGTGTTTTTCCAAGCCAGTAAAAAATAGGAGATTAACAGCACTGTGTGGTGCCGCATAAAAGGCAAGAAAACTGTGCAATTTTTTCCAAAGAAATACAGCAAAGCCTGTAATTCCTAGATGCAACATGCTAAATGTTACAATATGGGGCTGTTCTTAAGTACTTTAACAATTATAGGCACTACTGCAAGTGATGAAGGGTGGTTCGTGGGCTCAAGTTCACTCAAAACAGATAAAACAAAACCTCAAAACAGATTTATTTATAATTGAAATAAAGCGTCTCAGACTAGCATGCTATTATAACAACCATTCACTGCCTGATGGCAGAGAAGCCAGCCATTAGGAACGAGGGTTTCTCAATCTTCTCTTTAAGAAGACTAAAATGAGAGGAGAAAAACATTTTAAAAGCTTTACTTGTAATACAGTTTTTTAGCAAGTCAACCCTTCTTCTTCTAAAAGGACTGCTCATAAAATGGAAAATTAATTACACCACATGCTCAAGGCCTTACCTGGCACTCATTTTTTGACAGACTCATTTTTATCTTGCAACTGGGAGCCTTGCAATTTTAAAGCCTTTAACAAAAATTATGCTTTTCGTTGTGATACAGAAATAATTTACCTAAGCAAGCGATGAGGCTCAGATGCTTTGGTACCAGACTCCTGTGCTACCAGGAGACTGGCTAGGTCAACTAACATGTCCCATTGACAAATAAATTTCTCAAGTAATTTATGTGGCTTAACAAGTTAAAGATGAAAAGCACTTGGAAATACATAATGCTGAAGTAGTGCAGTTCTAAACAGCTGTATGTTGTTTCTGAAAAACAAATAATAAATAAAAGCAAAGCACAAACTTAAGCCCCAGATGACTGGCTATTTTCCAATTATTCTAACTAGCTGAGTGCTTTTCAACCACCAAATTATGCTGTTCTAATACATTTTCAGGAAAATTGTAACCTAGTGAGCTGTAATTTTTAGATGTGAACATATAACATTATCCAATATAGGGTTTATGAAATACTTGTGACTTATGATATTAGGTAAGAAGACTGTCAATTCATTAGCTATTACTTTGGAGCTTTTGAGTTGCTGTTTTTTTCTGCATATATAGCAGCATGCCCAAGTCTTCCTGGCATTTCCTGTATCCCAAAAGAACTAATAAGCCTTGAGAAAAATATTTGCATTAAAATAAAAACAGAGAGAATTATTTTAGTACCAGTAAGTACTTTTTTACTCCAAAGGTTTTACTGTGTGCAAAGTAGAACTATACCACTCATGTATTTCAAGAATCAATGAGAAATTAACAGCTATTTTTGGTTTGGTGTTTGGTTGGTTGGTTTTGTGTCGATGTAGATTACAGTTATTAAAAGCAGAACAGCATATTCTGAATTTTATAAATGTATCTCTACAGTTATTCAGGAAGTAAACTTTACTGAGAACAATTTTGTGCAGAAATGACAGGGTTAGTATTTAGAATTATTATTGATGAGTAAAAGTCTGTCACCAGCAGGTTTTTGGGGGTAGGGAAGGACAGCTTGTTTTATTTGGAGTTTTATTTCACTTTTTACTTTTAATGGGTTACTTTAGTCTTGCATGTTTCCAAATTCCCAGACACACACATTTCCTCACCTGTCAGAGATAGGGCTTGTAACACTCTATATTCTCAATTTTCATATACTTTTAAACTCATAAAAAATAAAATCCTTTCTCAGGAATTCTCCTGTTCTTGAATTAATACATTTTTAACTGTTCATTAAGACATTTCTAGATGTAAACAAACAAACTACTTATTAATACTCTCAAAGGTTGTGATTTTCACTTTGGAAGAGAATGTTGCCCAGAAATAACAAAACATCGTGTTGTCTTTTGAAGACTTTTTCCAGAGTATTTGGATAATTATGAATGAAATTATTTACAAATTGTACGTGGTTATACTAAGCATATTCAAAACCAAAAAAAATAACACAAATAAAATCAAATATCACGGAGGCCAGACAACCTGAACAAAACAAACAGCTTTTACACTCTAGAACACTCATTTGTTTCTATATCCCTGTTCAGGAATTTCTGAAAGCTTTCACTGAATTTTGGAAAAGGATAGGCTACTGTAACAAGCAAGCAATTTTGGAAATCTCTAGTCTACACACTGGATATGGATTGCCCTCACAGTTCCTTATGGGAAGGCAAAGAAAACAGAAGGTACAAGAGGGTGGTCCAGATCTCCAGACTGGCACTAAGGGATTAAATGATGCATGTCATGCTGCTTTTAGTAAGCATTAATACTGGCAACAGACATGAACAGGCAGAAAAGCTGGGGTTAAAATTAAGCCACTTCATTGGAATTTAAGTCAGAAAGTAAAACAGCTGAATTTATGAACTTCACAGGTTTGACTTTACTGTGATTGGTTTTTATACTAGAATTGCCTTTGGCTGGAACTTAGGAACTTGTCTGAAACCTTCCTCCTCTCTCACCTCGCAACTTCACTGACAGTGAAAAATTTTCTATCAATATTAGCACCCACTTCCACCTTTCACTTCATGAACCATCTCACGTTACTCTCCTGGAAAAGAGATACATAGAAATGTTATCAATATTTTTGCCTTAGTACCTATATTCAGAAACAGGATTGCAAGAAGTCTGAAGGTTTGGTTCCAACAGATGAGGAGAAAGAAACCTCTAAAGCATCTCTCTAATGTCTGAAAACTGACTGAAGTAGGCTTTTCTCTCTTGTAAATATACAGGCTGTGAGAAAATGACCATGAGCCTAGGTAGCAAAGGTAGCAAAGTTTAGCAGAGTTACCTCAAGTTCCACTTTTTTCATCGACAGAAACAAGTAAGCCAAAGGGAATAGCTTTAACACCATTGAATCCCAAGGAAGTCTATACAGACTTTCAGGAAGCATGTCAGTTACAGCAATCATATCTTTGCAATGGGAGCTAATAATAGTAGAGTTCAGTATACCAAAAACTAGACAAAATTCATTTAATATGAATCACTGAGCAGACGGTAGACTGTAAAACAGATTAAGGATGAGTGACCAATGTGAAGACAAAAATCCATATTCTACTGCCAAATCTCTTCATCATCCATTTTCTTGTTGAAAGTCTTTTCAGATTTTGTAGCAGGAAGAATTAAATAAATACCAAATGTCAAGAGATCAAAGGAAAATTAACTTTTTTTTTCACAATTGAAGTAACCACCTGAAAAAATTTCTGCAAACTCTAATAACTTTGTCATCAACATGCTGCTTTTTTATGTGTTTCTGAATTCCTATGTCACTACAGGTCAACAGGACATCAGCACCATCTTTTCAGCGTATGCTGGTATCAGTAGAATGGACACGAACCCTATCTGTATATATTGCCATGAATATGAGAAGAAGAAACAGTAATAAAAAAGTGCCAAGAGATAATAACAAACATGATGAGAATAGACTATGATTATAACACAGAGCAAATACAGATAAGCAAGTGTGCATTGAGAAAGGATCATCATACAGGGAGGAGGGAAAGTTATTTGGAATTAATTGAGAGAACTCTTCCTTTCCCT
>NW_010157565.1:7621-39705 GCF_000695765.1 Mesitornis unicolor
CAGCAATTCTAATCAATTAGAACTTTTGTGTCGAAGATCTTCTAAGAAGAAACCAATAACCCTGATTTCTGATATTATTCTTAGGTACAAGATATTAAGATATCTGCCAGAAAAGCAAGGTAAATTAGGAAATTTTGCCTGTATAACCTACTTACAGCTCTATCCCAGAGGAAGGTAATCAGTGAGTATTTGTCAATATCCAAACATTTTAACTGTAACTGGAAACTGTAGTAAAAAACGGCCTTTTCAAGGACTGGAACTGACAGACTGTGGGGATACAACACTACCAGCTTGACTTACATTATAAGCTAGAAGTTCCAACTCAGGTAGTTTTCAATCAAACTTTGTATTTGACTTTACATGATAGCCCTGAAAAGTTTTCTAATTCTAATAATGCTATCAATTGTTGCTCATATAAAAAGCTTCTGTTCTAAGTTCTCCCCCTTTTCCAAATTCAGATACTTTCATCAGCAATGGCACTGATTAAATTTTGAACTCGTTTTCTTCACTGGATCTCTACCCTGTGTCCAAGTAAATTTTTTGCTTGAAGACTGGACAGGGCATAAGCAAGGTCAGAGTAAAAGCTTACAGCTAGGTGAGAAGTTGTGACAGATCTTCAGAATGAGGCAGAAGGACTGAAGAGCCATACAAAGGGGTGTCAATAGAGCACAGAGAGGAAACATGAAACCACTGGAGTGAACAATAAAAGCAAATGTGGAAGAGAGACAGGAAAGAGGATATGGTCATAAAAATGGGAATGAAAAACAAATGTAAGCAGTTTTAAAACAGAATTATTATAGAGAAAAGAGAAAAGAGAAAAGAGAAAAGAGAAAAGAGAAAAGAGAAAAGAGAAAAGAGAAAAGAGAAAAGAGAAAAGAGAAAAGAGAAAAGAGAAAAGAGAAAAGAGAAAAGAGAAAAGAGAAAAGAGAAAAGAGAAAAGAGAAAAGAGAAAAGAGAAAAGAAAAGAGAAAAGAAAAGAGAAAAGAAAAGAGAAAAGAGAAATCTATTATCTTCAAAATGTGTGAAAACCAAGGAGGGACTAGTGCTTTGCTACAGATACTAAGGGGCTAGTTCAGCTAGAGCTACAAGCTCATCTGTACTCAAAAGGCAAAGTAAATTTTGAAGAAATTAAAACGTTCAACTCTTCTGATTTTTTTAGAACTGCCTCTTAGTAGGCGAGCAGTTCTTTTCACATACTCAAAGAGACACTCCTAAAGAAGTGTAAATTCAAAGCATGAGACACATAATTCACAAAGTACAGGTGAAATCCCTAGGTCTCCCATAGGCTGCTACAACTACCTTGGATCAAACACTGACTATCTTCTTGTATTAATATCATTCCTTGTGATCTAAACTACTTATAAGAAAGGCTGTTTCAACCAGGGAACTCCTTACTACCTGTTATAAAGATCTTACCCATTACAACTGTTTTCTTCTGGCACAGAGGTTGTGATATTTCAAGAATGGATGCAACATTTCACAAAAAAAGGATGCTGCAAAAATCCTTAATTAGAAGACACAACTGAAATACCAAGACAAATAGAGCAAAAAGCAATTTTCAGGCCAAAATCTTCCCACCCCTTTACCTCACCTACTTGAAAGGCCTTGGACCAGCTCCCACAAGCTCCTGATTAACTCACCGTCAGAGCCAGCAGTTTTCCATAGGTGAGATGGGCTGGGATGTGGTCGCTCTTGGATCGCAGTGACTCCACGTACCAGCGCTCTGCTTCTGGCAACCGGCTCATTCTCATATAGGCTTCTCCTACACAGTGAAACAAACCTTAGTGAGAATGTCCAAAATTTCTCAAAGTCTTCATAACTTTTTCTCTCATTTGTAATTTGCTGTTTATGAAATGCGCAGAAACCTTGAACAGGGTGAAGTGCTTTGAACGCCTGCAAGGAAAAAGCAAAATAGCCTTACACACACTTGAGAGCAGAGATTGAGTTATGGCCTTATTAGGGCTGAAAGAGTATGGTTGAGATGAAAGTCTTGGAAAAAAATTTCAAGAAAGAGCTCCAGCTGCTAAGTTTCAGTCAACAGTCTCAAAGTAACAGAAAGTTTATCACATCTACTATAGAGAAGTTACTTTGTTTCCATCACAATGCAAATCATGGAGTGGTGGGGAGAACACAGAATCTCCTTGCATTTAGCTAGAACCTAAGTGTAAATGTGTCGCTGCACAAACCAATGACAGACTGAAAATGACTACAGGAGAGTCAGGATTTCAACATCTCACTGTCTGATTAATTCCCAAATAAGTGGCTGAGTATCTTCCTAAAATTATGTAGTCACAGTTTATCCAGAGTCACCACTGAAGGATTAAGAGAGGACTACGGATGACTCAAACAGTGAATGGCTAAGGCTGTCTCCAGGTGTCATTGCCTCTAGTTCTGCATCACATGGGAACAAACAGCTCTGAGGGCATCAGAGAGAGAGAGAAAGATCAGTCTTTTCTGTTCAAGCTTATCACCCTCTCAAAACTCAGAGAAAAAGGTACCACCTACATGCTCAAAGAAGTAAAATAGAAGAAACTCTTACCATGGAAGCTACTTTATCTTGAGTATTTACAGGTGCTATGGAGGATTTTCTTAATAAAAGAAAATTGGACAAGGCCTAGTTGATTTTTTTTTCAGCTATCTTAGTCACCAGACTTTAAGGATTTCAGGCACATCATAAGTTTGAGTTTCAGGAGTTAGAGTGCAGTGCACACAAAAAGACCAAACCACAGACCGCAGATAAAATGAGCGTGATGTAGAGTCAAAGTCATGCTGAGCCAAGGCTAAGGGAAGCCAACATTATTTTTATTAGCAAACACAGTTTTTCCAAAAAGGGGTGCAAGCCTGTAAATCTAGCAGACCAGGATTTCTAATTCAAGAATCCTCAGAGCATTCTGTACTCAAGCATTGGTCTTGGATATCTGATTACATACACAGAAGGAGATGATGTTTCTGTCCCAGAAGTACTCAAGTCATTCTACTGGTGGTTAGGGCCAAACTAAAAGAACAACTTCCCAAAAACGAAACCCAAATTAAAAAAAAAAGTCCAAACAGGAAAGAAACCCCAAAAGAACACAAACACCCTCCAAAACCCATGATCATACTCAGGAATATCAATGCCACATGCATTTTTTCAGTGTGTCAGCACTCACAAGTAAGTGCCATAACACCTTACCTTGTTATGCACAAAACAAAGTCATGAAGTCAAGTGTTGAAAAGACGGAAGAAGCCAGAAGGCAAGCTATATGCTTCCCTCAACTTCTCTCCCTAGCTGTATGCTTTATGGCAGAATGTTTAATTATTTGATTGCATACTATTTTTCCCACTGGCCCTTGCTTCATTTAGCATACAGGAAATGAGGAATCCATATTGCCCTTTTCTTTAAGTGGAAAATTCCAGCTCAACCTGTTACAGCTTGGCAAAGTTTCAAGCAATTAACAAGAAGATCCTTTAAAAAGTAATGTAACCAGCCATAAAAGATGGAGTTATTATCTGCTGGTAGTATATGTGAATGCACTGCCAAATTTCAAAAAGATCCAAGGTTCTCATCTATATTCCACAATGGATTCTGATACAAGAAGAGATTAACATCTTTGGAGTGCTGGCAAATGCAATTTTCAAGAGGTTTTAAGAGTTCAACTACTTTACAGGTTAACCTCCTAAAACTTCGACTGTATTTCTGAGTAGTGCATCTAGACACAAAGCTACAACATGTCAATCTAAATGTTACAGTGTAGAGAAAGGAATTTTAATCCCCTGATGACTTTACAGGGAATTCTCCAAAGCTGAATATTTTTTTCTGAAGAGTTTGGTTTTCTCCCTGTAAGGTCCATATCGTCAAGAACTGCTATATCATAACCAATTGGAACATATCTTTACTACAGAAGTAAGTATTACTGTTAGGGGGTCTGTTATTAATTTTATCTTCAAATTACTTTCAATGACACTTCTATCTTAAAAGAAATTAAAGCAAGCTGAACACTGACAAAGGCTCTGCTACCATCATACTCAAAGACCAGAATCAAAGACCAGAATAAAATCAAGCAACGATTAGCTGAAGTGTTAATTCAATCAAGTGATTTTATGTGTTAGACTGATGCAATTTTAATAAAAGCTATGACAGTTTAAGATAGTTTTCCAACAAAATGACAGAAAATATTTAGGGATTGACTTCTGTCATTCAGGGTGCACTTGAGTATCTGGAATTAAAATAAGAAAAGCAACATTTCTTATTTCTGATCATGCATTTTTATAAACTTGCAACATGAATGATTTAATCATTAGGAAAATAAGTGTCCATTGGCAGAAAATATGCAAACTAATGGTACATGTGAGCAGGTTTCTATATTTATTTTAACAATTACTTAATTTGTAAAATGTTTCAAGACTCGTGTTAAAAATCGGAAAGGTCACATACACAATTTATTAATGAAACTTGCCCAAGGTAAAAAGTTCAAGAGCGTTGCAGTCTACTTTTCTATTAAAAGTAACAACAACAGAGAAAGAAATTCACGGCAGTGGAAAGCTTAAGACATACATGGACAGTTATTTTAGTTCCCTAATCCATATCAACATGCAGCCATGTGCAGCTTTGCCTGAACAATGAGTGGTGGCATGAAATTCAACAGCCACCTGGAGTAAAAGGAGACAAATCTGTTTATCGAAGATTTTGCAATTTTTACAGTTCAGCTAATATCTTCTGTTATTTATGCACTCATTTCTTAGCCTATTCCAAAAAGAGGAACGTAGATTATACATAACTGTAACTCTTATTTACTAATGTAGTACAAGAAACCCTCTAATATGCAACTAAAACACTATTTAAAGGGGTGTATACATAGTTTAACACCTCTATTAATACTTTATGACAAAGAAGTGAGTAATGGGCTACCTTTTAACTAGAGTTACACCACTCAAACTAAAATCCCAGTACTCACGTGGATTTTCTTTGCCATAGAGATGGATTAGTTGCAAGACTACCATTCACCAAAGCAATATTTCCCTATATTTCCCCAGAATCCTTGGGATTGAAAAATAATCTTTCAAAATAAACAAAAAAACCAAACAAACAAAACCAACAAACTAAAACAGAAACACCCATACTAAAATTACCCCAGGACAAATGAATTAAGTATAATTAAAGAACAGTAATATTAAACATTAATTATTTATATTAAATAGTAATACGGAGAAAGGATCAGCTTGCTAGCAGCTATTTCCCCTGAAAGTCTAACTTTGTACTCGATAATTAAGTGGAATATGAGCTTAATACAAATCCTCATTAAAAAAAAAATCTAATACATATCACACACTATTAAAAAAAATAGGTACCATTTACATGGATGTATGTTATATGGCTCTAGATTAACCTCTTATCTGCTGATCTTGTATTTGTTTTGTTTCAAGTGCACGTTATCATATGAAGCAAAGACCTCTTCTTGCAGGGAGCACATTAGACTTATCGATGAGCAAGTACAGTGAAACTATGGATATAACAGCACTGTGCCTCTATAGGTGCCACATACCCATACTTTCAGATTAAGAACATATGTCCCTCCTGTGGCCCTCCTCTTAGGACACCAAAAGATACTGCTGAAAAGACAACTGAAAAATTACCACTGTAGAGATGAAAAGGCAGGGTAAATCAGCCTTGCATCATCCTTGTATGTGTTAATTATATGCCACTCAAATTTCTGGATAGTAAAAATGTAATAGAAAAAGTACAGAATTCGGCATTGAGAAGAGCAGAAGTCAAAACAGAAAAGAAGATGAAGATGAACTTGAAAAGGAAAATCTTTAACATACACATTCTGTCAGGATTCAAATTTCATTTTTCGATCATTTCTTTGAATTGAAAACAAACAGGTTGCCTCAAAAAATGATGGAAAGGTCTCCATCCCTGTGTACCACAATAACAGAAGGAGTTTGTCTCTTTTATAAGGCAACCATGCAGCCTCCTTGGGCAAATCAAGGCTGCAGATGTGCTTACCATAAATGCACCCCCCAAGATACGTAACTTCCTTCCTTCTTCCCTTAGCTACCAGTGCTTAAAATAACATAGTAAATCTAGAATCATAGCTTGAAGTTGTACTATACTGATGTTTAAGATATACTGCAAAGGATTAACAGTCTTGGTGATAAATATGCAGTGCATGCACACCATCTCAGAAGCAGCTGAAGCATATGAACTTAATGAGCATCAAGTTCTGCACAGACTAAGCATATTCTGTTTGTTTTTCTCATTTTACAGAACAATCTTGTTGAAGATTTCAAGGGATGTATTGTATTTTAAGAGAGCTTTTGATGGATGGGAGTCAATCCACATTTATTTTGCTTGAGCAGATTCTTATAGGCCTCAATTAGCCAAAGCAAATCCTTTGATCTGATTTAATTAGACCACTAAGCTACTTTTGAAGGAAAATACCTAAAGTAGAAAAAAATGAAGGGCATAATAAAATCAGTGGCAGCATGGAACAGCATGAGCTTTGCACAGCTGTTTCCTGGTGTACAAAGACTTCCAGTGAATGAAGTATATTGACACAAATAGAAGGTTTGAGCTCACCTGAGACAGATAATTTCACTTTCATTTTCCAACAGATGTGCAACCAGCAATAAATCATAAGAGTACAAACTAAGAACTCATAACAGAGCAAGTGATTTTACTCTTTTCTTGCCGTTTACTTTATTTACAGACATTTTAAAGAATAAGACATTATTCCAGTATTGATTTCTTAAAAACACTGTATCCAATTTCAGTATTGGACTATACTTTTGGTCTACAAATGTTACAATTATACTTATTTTCATACAAAACCACATATGTTTAAAACACAAACACATTTCAGGCTTAGACTCTTAGCTTTTTCAGAATATTGCCTAAGAAAAGCCAAGCATTTTGCATGAAATTATAGCTCAAATAGTCCAAAGAGATAAAACTAAGAAAACCTGAGAAGCTGGAAAACAGCCCCTGGTCTCCAAGACTGCATCCACTGCACCCTCAGCAATCCACTGCTATAACCTTTATACCCAGCATGAATCCCTCAAACAAAGCAAAATGAAAAAACAGGAGACATTGCAGTCAGCCTGGAGATTTAGACTCAGCTTCGGACAGCAGATATAAACTACCATAGTCTGCAAAGTCTCAGAGGGGGAAGAGTTAAAGTAGCAGGATGGGAGCAAGGAGAGGGAGAGAAGGAAGCACAGCCTTTTACTCCCATCAGTATTGGAGTTGACTCCATTCTTATTTCCCCTGAAAATAAAATAAAATAAAATAAAATAATAAAATAAAATAAAATAGAATAAACATATGAAAGTAACAAATGCTTCTTTTCAGCCAAGCTAGTTTAAAAAAAGTTTGTAATATAAATTAAGAAATTACCAGTAAAGCTTCATGAGATGCATAGGAAGCATACTGGTGACTGAAGCTCAGGCAAGTGCAGGCATCATGCTCTGCATAAGTTATGATGTATGTATTTCACAGCTTAATAATGTTCGGTTCTTAAAAAGTAAGTCTTGCACAGCACGAACTGTAAAACTATACCAGCAGAAGTGTTTCTTGGAGTTCTAAACAACAGTTAAAAGTAATTCAATAAAAAAACATTTAATGGGAGCAAGGGGCAAATGGGATAGGAGCCTTAATAATATTAACAGGTTTATACAAACAGCCACATCCACCCAAAAGCATAATCAAATAAAGTGATAGTTATGTTATAATCATCAACACAGAAAGTCTCTCTGCATTCTAAGCCTCTGTACTAACGATGCAGATCTCTGCACCAGATGTAAAATCTCGCTCCCCTTTCCGGTTCTGTACCTGGCTGCCACTTGTGTGTGATTTGTTTTCTGTCCATGTGTAATGTAGCAGATTAGCAAAGAGAAATCTAAACTCCAATCTGTGCATCATTAACTGCACTCACTCCTGTAATATTAACTTCTTTTGTAACTTGCATTTCTCATTAAAAAAAGTGAGACCTTGCATTAAATGCATTTGAAAACAGACATTCAGAAGTTAGTTGGCAAAGGCAGATGAAGTGCAATCAAGACATTTGTCTTTATGACCGTATCTTGCCAATCTAAACCTGAACAACGTCACCCCAACGTCTTTCTTGTTACTGTTTGGTATTAAAATAAAGCCTCCATGGTCCACCTCACACCACTTAACTGGCAGCAGTATGAATTACTGTAGCAGGTGGGCCAGTGTGGTTTTAAAAGCAATGTAATACAATCAACTGTACAATATCAGATTTCAAGGAACACAGAAGACATCTAGAGCAGAGGCTGATCCTCAAGCAATCCTAATATTGGCATTAAAGTGCTCAAGATCCCACAGGGACCATTTTATCTTTTGACCTCAGGTTTTAATTGAAACTTTAAATAAAATATATTACCTATTTAATGCAGCTGAGCTGGACTCTGGCCTTTGTAGTGCATGTTGCCATGCCAAGCAAATTAATCTGTGTAACCTTAGCATGTACTTTTTAATTTACATCAAAGAAATATGACACAGAGAAAATAAATACTAAGCCAACCCTATACAGCTTGTTGAATAATTATTTTGATTGTAGTACTAGGGTTTTAATTTTTAGCTGTTTTGGGTTCTTTTAAGAAAAAAAAAAAAGAAACTATTTCACTTCTTGGTTCAAAGCCAGAGAAACATATGGTTTCCTTAGCTGAGTTGTTGTACACCTGGCAAAATAAATCACAGCAACAGGAGAGCAAAACCTACCCTGCAACTTTTCATATACACAACCTTAGAACATCTGATGCTGGTCTTCTGGTCCTGCCTTTTGTACCACGAATAAAATGCAAAGTCAAATGGATGGCTTGCTTCTTGAGGCCCAATACTTCTTTTCCCTTTAAAAGGCAAGTTACTTAAGAATTTTAAAGGATAAAAGTCAGCTGGGCAGGCTGGCACACTGGGGAATGGGGGAATGAGTCACTGGGCCTGTCAGAGTGAAAGGCCAATGGAAACAAGGGCAGGAAAAGAGGTGTAACACAAACACAGAAAGCAGGTGGTGTAAAGGCTTAACACTGCCAGAGTGTTAATGCTACAGCCCTCTGAGTGCTGGAGTTCAAAACCTGATTCAGTTTGAACAGTTCGTGTCTTGATTATTTCTTTCCGAGTATGTCACGTACATCATACATGGAAAAAAAGCCCCCAGAAAATATTCAATTAAATGACTGAATAATTAATAAAAATTAGAGGAAGCACTGTTTTCTTACATCACATGCCAATATCTAACACTGAAACAAGCAGAGCGACTGCCAGAGACTCAGAATACATCAATCACAATGGCAAGTGCAGCAGATAATCCTCAAACTGTATTCTTGGATTTCACGATAAGCTGTGAAGACATTTTCCACATGTATGGAGAGAGGCAAGGGCCCTTCCTTCCTGAACAGATGGGGAGCGCTGCCCAGTTTCTCTCCCTTCCTCCCCAGCAATGAGCACATGATGAGTGGGCACAGCTCAGAGTGAAGTTCCTGCGGTCTCCAGCACACAAGACAAGACTGGCCTATTTCAGTTCCTCCAGTCTCCCTTTTAATGGTAAGAAGGAAGCAGACAAGTTTATGTAATGCTGTTTATCAAAGAAAGTGAATGTGTTTATCATTTTATCTTGAACATCAAAACAGAAATAAACAATCTGGTTGGCCTTCAGGTGCCCAATGACATCGTATAAGCTGCAGAGCAAATGCACTCCTGATAATGGATGTGGTTGCCTTGTTCTCGTGTCACAACTGATGCAAAGAGATGACTGAATAGGTGTTCAGGATTTCTCTCATCCAACTTGAGCTAGCAAGTCTGAGCCATTCACCTCAGCTCCTTTTACAGGAGAAGTACGCTTTCAGGGGATTATTTGTATAATCTAAAATAGATGTCTAAATTAGATAGGTTTAATACTCCCAAAAGTATCTTTTTCATTCCACACTATAAAGTGAGCATAGCTACCTACCTCTGTCTCGTCATCTAACTCCTACACTATTACAGGTAGGAGAGACTAACCTAACTAACTACAGTCATGTACGGTCATGTAGACGCATCCAGTACAGCTTTAAACAAATCAGTCCGAGTCCTGCTGTCAGTATAGCTGCACTGTATTCAAGTCACTACCCGACTCTTTATGTAGCCTCTTGGACTGCCTTTGCAGCACAGCCAAGAAGCCGCAACTAGCACGGAGCAAATTCTGGTTTCCCTGCAACAGCTGCCATCACAACAGCAACCGAAATACAAATATTTGCTACGTTAATGATAAGTTGTAATTTAAAGAGCTCCATAATACCCTGTTGCTCTTTGCAACAGCCTGAAAGGGCTAAGGTAAGCTTAGCTGACCCTAACTTGTTACACTGCTAGGACATTCGAGAAGATCCGGCGGGCGCCTAAAGGAACACAAGGCTGAGTACGGGCTACACAGAGGAGGGAGGAAGTATAGCAGCGGCCAAGCCCAGGCAAAGCACTGAGCTGGTCTTTGTGTTCACTGTCGCTTTGTGAGTTAATAAATGCAAATCCCAGGAACAGAGTGAACTTGGATGTCATGGACTGTGCTTGTAAATGAAGCTGAAAAAGGCCTCTGAACCTAAAAAAGTAACTAATGGGCAAAAAAAGTAAAAAAAAAACCCTAAAGAATCTTACAGGTCATAGTGGTTCTAAAGGAGCATCTATTCACGGGAAAAGAAAAAGGGTGATACAGGCCTGCTTTGTGATGGAACAACTACCATGCTAGAGACAGCATTGGTTACTTTTTCCAATTTCTGTACTTCTGAGGAGCACTTTTATCAGAACTATGAAACACATATCTGCACTAAAGAGGGCAGTCAAACTTTGGAGGGTTTGCTGGAGAATTGCAGTACTTCAGCAATCACTATAGGACACCAATAGTAAGCAGAGGCTTAATTCAAAGAGTGGTGACTGTTGATAACCCTGCCAAATTTATCAGCAAATGCTGATAAATAAAACTGATAAAGCAATAGTTCAGCTAAGACTTCCTATGAACATGCAATAATCAGCTTGTGCATTTTAGGGATTTTAACCATTTGCATTTATATGGTAAAGCTTAGCATTCAGGGAGATGTAACTCTCCATTGAACTGTATAAACTGTTAAGGAAGTGTTTATGCAATTAATTCACATTAGATACTTAATCACTGTGACGAGAGCAGTACTCAATTTAGCATTTACAGAATTTGCAAACAGGTAGCACCAGTTGCAACTACAATTTTAGAAATATTTTTTCCTATGTCTAAATACTTGCAAGGAGCTAATAAAAGATGCCTTTCCTAAATAAGTAGAAAAGAGTGCTTGGTGACTCCATTCAACCAAGTCAAACCAATTGGTATCAACCAATACACTCCCTTGTATTTTAAGCATTTGGAAAGGGGAAAAAAAGTCACAAAATCCCAACATGCTTCCTGTTGATTCTAGTTGTTTCTACATATATTTTAGTTGTTCTACTTTGAACTACTTTAAAGGCATCTTACATACTTCTCTACCCAGATAAGAGCTCATAGAGTCTACTGGGCCAGACACTGAGGCTGCTTACCAGAATCGCATGCCTTTTCAGAGAAAATTCCACTTAAAAGCATCTCTGGAACAATGAGGATCCCCCCCTCTTGTTTATAGATCTGAATACTACAAATAATACTTCATATTATCTTCTTTCTTTTACCTGTTTAATGTATCCTGTATAAAGATGATGAATATGAGAAGCTGAAGTTAAAGTTTAAAAAACCCCAATATCTAAGCTAAATTAATGGTTCTTGCAGTACTCAAAGGGACTCTACTAAAATTTTTAAGGAGAAATAGGCTGGTCTTGGAAAAAGAATTCTCTTCCTGTAGATGTCTAACTAACAGTGCATCAGCTGGGTAATAAGTTTTTGGCACAATCTGCAAAAGAAAAAAAACCCAACTATTTCTGTGGGCCTGTTTGGATATCTTGTTGGTTTACAAGGAAATTTATCATCCAACACCCACACTAAATTTTATGTTATAATCAATCTCACTCTATTTTCTATGAAGTAAATACCATTTCTTCTAAGTTTCAAAGATGACTAAATGGGAGATAAAAAAACCCTATATGAATTGTACATGTCTCCCAGATACTGAATGAGAAATTCTGGAGGCAGAGAAAAACACTAATCCATGCATTCTAAATTTAAAAGTGCTACATAGACACTCTTAAAGACATCCAGTATCTAACAGTCTCATCATTTACTGTGCCTTATCCAGCATTGCAGTTGCTGGCATTTAAGCTCTGAACTTGATCTGGCTCACATCTACTGGAGGCAATTATTTTTGTTTTTATTAGCTAATTCATTTCAGCCCCAATTGCCTGGCTAAGCTCTTTTGTTTCAACCTGCCTGACTCCTCAAGTACTTTTCTGAAGCACAAACAATGCACTTACCCATCATGTTGTATAAGCTCTGCGGTGCAAACTGTCTTGGCATTTTCTGTATTGCTTCTTTGTAAACCGTAAGGGCATCCTGAATAGAGGCACACAAGTGGGACAAATCATTAATAAAGCACTAATTTCAAAAGCAAACTTTCACATATAAGGTAAAAACAAACTATCTTCCTTCTCCAAATGAAAGATGCAGAGAGAAAGAAAACACACAGGTATCATAAATGTCACAGAAAGTTCATGTGTAATTTACAAAAATTTTACTGAATTCAGTGAAGCTTATTCACAAGAGATCAAATTAGTTTAAATACCCCAATTCTTTTCCCAGGTGGAAATAAAAGGAACAGTTTTTTAAACCTCTCAATGACTCAGGAGTTTATAAACATACATAGGCTGTCAGAGAATGTGGAATAACATCAAACCATGTACAAAGACTTTCTGATGACTAAGCTACAGTAAGTGACCTAAAAATAAAGAAATAAGTGCCTACTGCCAGGTAATAACAAAACCTAATCCTCACAACTGAAGTCTGCTCCACAGAGAGAATGAGATGGACTATAGTGTCAAGAATGCCAAAATTGGATTCCCTTCGCAAACGTGCTGCACCTTGAATTACTTATTCACACATTTATGATTCATTCAGCCCTTAGGATGCTTATTGGTCAGTCTGTTAGCTCTGCACCATTTTCTGCATCATCCCATTGAATAGCTGCAGCTTGTGAAGGCTGAAACATGCTTGCAAAAAAATTAGGTGTAAGATCAAATCAAGGCTGGGTCAGACTGCAATGACCGCCAAGCAGAAATCTGATGGTTTATATTCTTAAAATACCTTGCACCTCCCAGGCTTTGCTCGCCAACTCCACGCTCTGTCAGCCATCCAAGCAACATGCTGCTGTTCTCTTATCTTTATGGATGCATTAGCTGTCTGTGTCTGTGCTTTAACCAATTAGTAACTGCCAACTGACAGGGCTGGATCCAGCGGGCAGATGACAGAGAATCCATAGAGCTTGTGCATGCCTAATCTTAAACAGCTGAGGTAACTGTCATGGTCAAGAAGAGTTATATAGATCAAAACCATGCATAACTCCTGTTCTGAAGTGTGCCTGGCCATGAGAAGGCAGAATGATTTACTCTCAAATACTGCTAAAGGTCAAAACTCAAGCAAATGTCCAGTTTTAGTAATTTCATCAGGGAGAATGGAGAGGAATCATAACACTCACATTTGCACTGGTAAATGAGATAGGATGGGTTGGGTGCAGCATACATTAAAAATTTCCAACCCACTTTAGCACTTAGGTCAAGTTATCAGAAAATAGCACATATTGGGATGTTTTTAAACACTGAAGTTTTGAATCATTCCAACTAGGTCTTATTTTTGGAGACTCAAAAGGAAACATAATTGCATTTTGTCAGCTAAAGACAGAGTTAGTCTATTTTGAATTAAAAAGCCAGTGCACTTTAAGCCAGCTGGTCTATAATCAGACTATAAACTTTGCACACCAGTCATGGGGACAAAACCAAAAAGAATGAGTTAACACATATCAGATGTGACCATTGCTAATGTTGACTCTGATGCCAGAATATCACACTGCTAATTAACACTGTCACACCCGTGACTGTAGAGAATACCAATCTTGATTTGCTGAAATTCAATCAGTTTGTGCCTGTCACATATTTTGAAAGTCTGGATGGAAGCAATAGGTGTTCTTTGTGTATGAAAGTTTTATCATTATATTGTAGACAAGTCTGGAGTCTTACCTCATAGTGTCCTTGTTCATGAAAAAGCTTTCCTAAGTTATAAAGACAGCTAGTAACAGAGCTTTTGTGAGCATGAGGATCTTTCAAATTTTCATCAGGGATCTCTGAACACTTCAGGAAAGTCCTCCTGGCTTCCTCTGTTTTCCCTTGGTTCATCAGGATTATACCAGTATTTAAATAGGCAGCTGTGAAGAGGGAAAAAATATCATCTTTTAATGGAGTTCCAAGATTTTGTATCTAATCTCTGTTTTACTTCAAAGTGATATATAAAAGAGAACCCATGGTTATCTAAATTTGGCATTTGTATAATATAGATCAATCGCTGGTGTAAAGAGGAACATATAAGGACAAGGAAAGGAGAAAGTGGCTATAAAGATTGAGGGGGAGGTTGAGGGAAGACTGGTTAGGCAGGGTGCTCCATTTTGTTCCTCTTATTAGACTGTATGAATCATATAGTGTCACTGTTTGTAATGTTACAAAAATAGGTACATATGTTTATACATATATGTGTGCATGTCAATATATACATATATTGAAGATTTAGTATTTAAGCTACAAAAAAGTCAGCAATCTTAAAAAGCACCCACTTAATTTTGGAACTGATGACTGGCAACTTCCTATGTATTACTTCCCTCAGGCCAGAAAGGAAAAATGAAAGGATTTCAAAAATACTTGTACTATTCACGCACACCACATACCATAAAAATCAGGGACTAGCTGTAAGAAACAGCAAACAGGACCCTGAAAGTTGCGGTAGCAGCATGTATGGCTCAGCACCCCAGATCAGAAGCATTTTAGGTTCTACCAGTACTGTCCACTGGTAATAAAACATATCATCTGCTTCTTTCCTGCATCACACTAAATGTAGTTGGACTAATAAACACTTGCTTTCAATTGAAAAGTGAATAATTTCATCTTTTGCTTTCCAAGTAAAAAGCTTTTGAGAAAAAAGAGAGTGTTATTAAAGAGTAGGAAGATTTTCTTAAAGAAACAATAGTCAGTATCACGCAAGCTTGTATAGCTGAAATACTTACAAGCTAGTGTTGGTCTGCTACCAATTGCCAGTTTATAGTAATGCAGTGCCTCTGCAAACCTGCTGTTTTCCTGAAGTAGTAATCCTCTGCATAAGGACAGAAAAATAACAAAAAAAGAAAATTAAAAAAAAGAGAGGAAGGTTACTGCAAAGAGTAACTTCAAAACAAATAAGATAACAAAGAAAAATATGCTGACTGCTTTTTCAGAGATTTAACAACTCTGCATGTTACTAAAAATTCAGTGGGAAAACCATTTTGTCTGAAAACAGGATTAATTCATAGACATCAGGTGCATCCGTATGGCTTTAACACAGCAGATGTTAAATGCAATAGCTTTGGCTTCCTTGCAAACCAGAAGATTCATTTACTCAGTTGAGAAAATGGTAGACTGAGATTTTTAAAGCAGATGGGTGTATAGTGGAGCTACTTGTAACTAAGTCATTCATGTTTAGCCTGTGTCTTTTCTTGACTTGAAATAAGCAGTTCTTTTTTGAATGCAAAATAAAGTTAGTGATCTAACAATTCACATGCATTACCTTAACTAGTCCTTGCTGACCAATTGCACTAGATTATTCACCATATGGCTGAGCACCTACATCAGTTCAATATTTTTCTGACTTCTTTCTACTCTGAATGAATTTAATAATTGAAGAGGTATCAAAAATGATACAGCATACTTCCAGTTCTCAGTTAGTTTCATAGTCCATGAGCTTTAATTAAAGCTTTTAAGACAAGCACTCTTGTGAATTATCAATTACAATAGCCACACACAAATTTCTGATAAATAAGTGGTCTGGATATCATTGACCTAAGTCATGCTCAAAGCATTACATTTCCCAAAATTATAGAAGACTGAAAAAAGTACATGCAAATATATTAAAATCACAAAGATTTAAAAATCCTTAAAAATTAGTTATTTCAGACTGCAGACTCAGATCTTGTTGTCCAGGGGTAGACGTCACTCTTCGTACACCTCAAAGTATCCACAAAAAATAAATGTAATTATTCCTTTTAGGTAGGAGGTTTATCATATCCAATTGTAGTTTCTCTAACCTACACCAATTTTCTCTTCTTCCTCTATGCCTTTAAATGCTAATAGCTTTTCAAACTGCAAAGAGGTTGGAGTTTTTTCCATCTTCAGTTTCTAATCAGAGATTATTTTTTTTCCCCTCCAGATTCTCAGGAAAACCTCTTTAATTAAACCAATAGACTTTGTGGGAAGGAAAGAATAAGGCAGTTAGCTAAAGAAGTAACCACCATCGACGTTCTTTGCTTACAGTTGTTGGGTTAGGATTAGAATGGAGAATACATCCTCTTTTTTTCTATACTATCTCTCCATCAGCACCACATTGCCTCACTTTTGAAACTGTCTCTCAACCTCTGATTAGGTAGTAAATAACTTTTAATATTAACAGAACTTACATTCTGTTGGTACTTGCAGTAATGTGAGCAATGAGGGAATAGCATTCAGGCTACTGTTTGGTTTGGCACCACACCAAGGTTTTTAACTACTGTCAAGTGTCTTACAGGTGGCAAGAAGTATGACTGTCAGGATAGCAATAACACTTTCTATATTTTCTAGAACCTGAATTTTGTTTCCCTTAAAGATTATTATAGACTGTGATTACTCCAAGGAAAGTTGTTGTCGTCATTGTTGTTATTCCTATTATTATTATGGCATTTTGATCCATTTTTATTGATAGCAGTAGAATAAACAGAAGCAAATGAGCTGCATGGTCTGACATTTAAGCTGCTTCTTACTTTCAAAAAAAACCAAAACCATTCTTACACACAATTTTGGGATAAATTTATGAAAGAAATTCCATTCTTACTTTCATTCTGGAATAAATAATTTCACATATTAAGAGAAGTAATACAGTTATTTGTCAACTTGAACAAAATAAATTACTTTGGTAAGCGTACAACTTCTGTGCTTTTTGGATTAAAAGGACTTTTATTAATAAATTATTAGCAAATTAATCTTCTGTGTTCACTACATGCTCTAGAACTGGCACTCTTGATTAATTACCTAACACTTTAAGGTGGGTGTTTCCTTTTTTAACTGCTCTTCCAGAAGACCTTTTTTCTGTTTTCCTGTTCCATTAACAGACACTCTCTCTCACACACACACACTCATATTTATTTATAAGTACATATACAGAAAAAAATTCAAGCTGCTCAGATGCATGATTGAGTGCTGAATTCCAGCAAATAATCAGCATTTTATTTCTATTTGTTATGAGGTTTGGTAGAAGAAACAGAAGAAAAAAAGGATATAATCTAAACCTTGACAAGGTATGAAACTGCTTCTCCTCCTTGTGAAATTAGTCCTGATTGATCACTAGTTTTCCCTGTGGATTCTGACAGCACAGAAATTACAAGATTTATGAGTGTCTAGTTCTAGTTTCAGATTAAACAAAGTCAGGAAAAGGCTTAAAGGAAAATTAAAAATTCATATTTTCAGTTGAATAAAATTAACACTTAGAGAGGTATACTTCTAAGAGATAACTGGTTACCATGTTTACTTATGAAGGGATAGTTATTTAAATAGATAAAAGTTTAAGATTAACATTGCCTTAAACTGGCAAACCATTCCTGAATTTACAGTGAATATTAGAACTGTTTAAAAAGCAGATATATTTCAACTCCAAGATGGAAAAATCAGAGCCTCTCCAGATTTAAACTCAAGCAAAATGCAGGCATATAAGTATGATCACCAACATCTAATCGATTACTCACAAGATGCAACTGAAACTAAACCAAAACATTTCAAATTTAGTTACTGTCAAAATTAATAATGCCTGCAAAATGTCCTACTTCTCTTTTTAGAGCATGTATTCTAATACCAGTCTCTAACTACATTATTGGTCACCATTGCTTCCACAGTCTAGTAAAGTATCAGGTCTCATTCACCACACAGAAGGAATATAAAAGAGCAATAGTTGCTTTTGTCTACAGTTTCTACAAGTAAAACATCACCAGCTTCTTATAAATATTTATCTTTTGAGCAAAATACAAAATAAGCCCCAGGATCAAATGTCAACCTACTTTTTATTTCAAAATCAGTTCAAGAAAATCTTCAGATCCTCAGGTCCTACGTTCTCCTTTCCATTGCCGCATTTCACAGCATCTAAGCCATTTCCAAGACAAAAATCATGCTGATTTTCAGCTAGGCATTACATCTGAGAGGCTGAACCGATGTTTTGAGGAATGGAGAAGTTCAGCCTTGACACCACACTGCTAAATAAGTGGACCTGACCAGCAGAGACAGCAGGGCTGGTGAAGGAACAGAAGGGCCCTGGGAAAGGAGCAGATACCTTGCTCTGGAAGCTCTCTGCCAGTTGCTCCAGCAGCACTGCATTCAGGAAGCAAGTCCCAAGGCTGCCTCTGAAAGTGGCTGGCCCTGAAAACTGTTCACTGTTGTCAAGACAAACATGAAGCAAAGAGATGGGCTCAAGTGAGGAACATCTGAAGGGAGCATGTCCTTCACTACATGATCTCAAAGAGGTCACTAAAGCAAGTACTACCAAAAGGGTCTGGTTAGCACTTGACGTTCTTTCCAAAGAAGCTGAGAGGTTGAACACAATTACCATTGCGGTCTGTTAAGTTATATTAATAACACTTCAACAAGCTTCAGCTGGAAGTTTTATTACATGTTCCTTCTTCTTCAGAAATTGGTGAAATATGGGTTATTTTGCTACAGAAAAGCTTCTTTTTTCATTGGAGTTGACTTTGGAGTCTCTTTCACTTCAGAATAGAGTCAAAAGCAATGAGACCAAAGTTCCATATGCCTCCTATTTTAACATGCTTTAGCATTTAATATTTTCCAGCTAAAGAAATTTCATCAAAGATATTAAAATTACTTTAAAATCACTAGAAATAAGACTAAAGTGTCTTTATAAGGATACATTAAGGGCAAAATCTGAAACAATTTTTTCTATGCCAATTCAGAATTAGAGAATGTCTAACGTCTAAATGTCTTTCAAGCAAACTGAGTATGGCTGAACAAAAAGAACTTGTGGTGTCATAAGCTGAGAACTAAGAGCTGCATAATCACTATAGCCAGCTAACATTGCAAGAAATGAGCTGATCAGCTACAGAATAGAGGAGCATGGACAGAGGCAGATGAAGTAGGATCCATAGGCTGTAACAATGAAAGTTCGTGACCTCCTTGAAGTTCTTATTATCTGTTTATTCAGTTTCAGTTTGATAGTCCCAATTCCTTCCTTCCTTTCTTTGACAACCCATTTCCCTCCAGACGACTGCTAGATTTGAAGTCAGAAACTGGCAATGGCAGATGGAATCTGTGTTTCCTCATCTAATAGCTCTCAAAACTTTTAGACAAAATTAGTTCCTTTCCACTGACCTGGAAATGAGTGATAATGGACTAACAGTGAGTCTAAAAAATGGCAAACTCCTCCTAAAAAAGGTTTGGTGCACGCATATTTCCAACTTTTTTTGTGGGGAGGAAAAGAATAAATGTTTAGCCAAAACTTTTGTATTTGGCTAGTGAATTCATCTAATTGCACAATCAACCAAATCAAAGTTTGCTTGTCATGCTTATTACTATGCTTTATTACACTGAAGACATCTTTAAAAAGTTCTGGTTCCATTTGTAAAACTCCATATATATGTATAGTTCTACTCCAATTCCTTCTAAAGGAAAGAGTTGATTTTCATCTCACATTGCCACTTCCTTTGTCTATAGTAAATGCAGTAGGAAAAAAAAAGTTTGCTCTGAATGACCAATTTCTAGATGCAGAGGAAGAACATTTCTCAGCATTCACACCTTGTGAGCACTGCCAAGGCTCCAGTAGCTCACCCCTCATCGTGGTCAATGCAGATGGCTGCATAAGGAAGTTCCTCTTATACCCTGGACTGCATCTTTCCCCTTTGTTTGTACTTCAAAATTAAAAGTGCTCTTTGGAGGTTGCTGGCAGAGGGAAGAAGGCATGGACAGAAAGAACACAAAAGCAGTGATACAGTGCAAAGCACTGCATGTAAGCCAGTGGTGCAGCAGAGCAACTGGTATGTGTGGAGTACAAACCTATCTTCTGTGGTTATAGAGACACAAAATCTTCCTTCTTCCTTACACAAGGATGAACAAAGGAAAACAGGTCCTTGAAATAAGGATGCTTGATACAGAAGAGTAAGCTCAAGTGACAAACTTGGATGAAGAACTTAGTCTACTGGCACTCTTAATAAACTCTATACAGCTGCTACAAATACCAATATTTGTATATTGGTATAATAATAAATAAATAAAAAAGCATAACATCAAAATGCCACCAAACAGCTAAAACAAAGGACCAGCTGCTTCAAGTTTGCAGTTCCAACAATTTTTTTCTCTCCACTTCTCAGTTGTAAATCATATATATTAAAACATTAATTGAAACATGCAACTTCTATTGAAAGACAGTTTACTGACATAACTGGGAAAATGTGAAGTCTATCAGAGGGATGAAGAGTGGGGAGGAAGCTGACAGCTCCTTTAGTCTAGTAAGACAAGTACTGTAGAAGAATAAAGTTTCTCTCTAGAAACACATGAGGATTAAATTACTTGAAAAAGAAAAAGCTACTTAAACCATAGGACACAAAGTAAACGGTTATAAATTGACCGTGAATTAATTTAGGACTAATTAGTAGCAAGTTCCAACTGTCACAGTAGCAAGATCCTGGAAAAACTTTACAAGAAGACTTTTTTTTGCCTGCATTGCTTCTAGCTAATTTTACAGTGGAGTGTGAATCATTTATGAAATGGAGGATACATGTTGACTGCTTGCAAGAGTAGCAGACTTCACCCAGTGCCTTAGAGAGAATCTCACAATTCTGTTTCTCCAATAGGAAGAAAAAAAAAAAAGGAAAAAAAGAAAAAAGAAAAAAAAAGAAAAAAGAAAGAAAAGAGAAAAGAGAAAAGAGAAAAGAGAAAAGAGAAAAGAGAAGAGAAAAAAGAGAAAAAAAGAAAAAAAGAAAAAAAAGAAAAAAGAAAAAAGAAAAAAGAATGAGAAGCAATCCTGGCTATCCAGAAATTATGTACACCACTTCTACAGATAGAATTGCCATTTAAATATGCGCAGGAAAGTATTTCCCCCAGATGAGTTCTTTGAAACTATCCTGGATTCTTTAAGCTGCCAACTTTTACTCTTCTTGCGTGCCCAAGAACTTGAAAAATCTTCCTGTCTTCCTTCTCTCCCTTGCTTTTGACCTAAAGTTACAGAATAGTAACGGCACAAACCTTTTTTCAGGGACTGGAAAGCAGTAACAAAATATAAACAGGCAGTAGAAAGTCTACTGTTTTTCTCCAGTTACATATTAATTTCTTCGTGGTGTAGTCCTATTAAAGCCATCTGATCTCCTTACAAAGTAAACTCAGTGACTAAAGCTGGCATAAATTCACCAGGTACAGTACACAGAAAACATAACTGTCATCAAGGTAAACATGTATGCTAGTGAAATATTTATAAAATTTTCAGGCCAGGTACAATACTGAAATAATTTAATCAAATTTGTTTACCAGTTGATAACAGCTAATACAGGGCCTGTTAGATACTATTTTGCCATGACTGCATTTCATCCATGCCTCAAGCTCCATTCATCCCATTGATTTCAGGTGGGATTAACTATGGAGAACTATATTTACCTAGATGCTACACTGGCAAAGAAAAAGAAATGGAAAAAAAGCCTTTTTTACTCCCCACACAGATGTGTTTTCCAGCCACACAGCAGACTATGTGCTCTGCCTAAGGCAATTCTTTCACTGGCATTTGCAAAACTAGTGGGTAGAAAGACAGGTATGGATGCAACAGCAGCTCCATACATGAAACCATTAAGTCTAGTCTTTCTTTTTTTAAGTAATTAAGCCATTTAGCTACTCAGCCAAATGAGTGCTAACCTTTTGTAAGAGTCTACAACTAGGTTTCATTAACAAGAGAGCCGATCATTAAGGAACAGTACAAACAGGGAACAAGTTTAATGCTTTCCAATAACATCCTGTTAGCAAATATGTAAATGGAACATAAATATTATTTTAATCAATAAGAACCCAAACATGCCCAGTAGGCATCGAGACAGAATGACCATTTCCTTTGCAGAACTCCCTAAGCACAGTCATACATAACCATATCAGCAAAAAAAATCAGAACGAAACGATCGTCCCCAAAACAACCTCTAGTATTTCAGATAGCACAGTCTAAACTCCGCCATCTTCTCCCAGTTCTAGGGAAGAGCTTTTCAAATGCAAGCAGATTGGTCGGCAAATAGGGTTCTGTTCTTTTCTCTGTTACTAGGACACTTCGGTTGGGATTACTACCATTTCAGCACCACATCAAGTCTGACAACCCCGTTTCCTTGATAGAGGGAGGGATGCCACAGGGACGTGGAGTGGCATGCACTGGTCCTGCCTTTCTCCATCCTCTGGACACTGGGCAGTGCTGTGCTGTGCTGTGCTGTGCTGTGCTGTGCCAGCAGTCCTCAAACAAGAGATCTATTGCCCCAGCAGGCAACGTACATTGAGAGCTGGAGAGAACCTCTTAAAAGAGGAGTTTTTTATGAAACTGAATGGCAAAGTCTCCACAGTCAATTATTTTCCTATTTTTATAAAATAGAAAAACTTTCTGTAAGAACTATGAATGAACCCCATTTAAAATATTGAGGCACGTAAATGAATAGCTAGGCCACTGAATGTATTTCAGCTCCAATATTACTAACAAAAATATCTACTTCTTACAGGCCCTACAGAGAGCCCTGGAGCAGAGTTCTGCACTGCAGGCCATTACCATCACCAAAGGGACCTTTGAGTGCTACCTCAAGAGCCAGTTTCACAATACAGCAAGATTTTATTAAGACAACTTTGGTTACAATAAAACACAAATTTCAGCTGTTGTCTTTGACAGAGGAAGAACTAGCTGGAAAAGCAGAGATGAATTCCAAACAGGTTTGTAACAAGTTTGCATTCACAGCTGAGAAAAAAAAATCCAGTACTTAGACAGCACACGACATCCTCTGTTTTTTCACTTGACATCCTGCATTATTAAAACTTCTGGGCTATCAAGGAAGAGGAACCATAACCTTGACTCATTTCCTACTACGTGAAGTGGTGCAGTAACTTTATCTGGGGCAGGTTCAAACACAGTTCAACACAGGTTAGTAGGTTAGCCTGCTCTCAGTGCTTTTCGTCTCTGATAGCTCAGCAAAGGAGATTTTCATGCCAGCACCCTTAAACAGCAGAGGAAACATAAATTCAGATGTTACATAGGCTAACAGCAGCAAACAAGGAAGATCTTTCCTTATACTGATTTTTACCCAAGGATGTGGACTTAAAACTTTGCACATAAAACACTTTTGCGATCCCAGACTTTACAGAATTAAAATTTCAGCTACTACTGAAGACTTTACCTAAGAGATATCTAAAAATTCCGTATTTATTGAAATAATACCCTAAGTTTACCAAGGTTTATGGAAATTCATACTTTGAACTTATTCAAAGAAATTAAATTATTTGAATAATAAACTTTTACACACAGCACCACATCACTAAAGACAAAATGAGATATTTCAGAAGAGCAAAGGGATGGCTGTTTGGTCAAAATTAATGCTTTATATGGCATTGTATACTCCAAAAATACATCATTTAAAGTAATTAGTACCATTTGAAGCAAATATTTAATATTCATGTGAGATTGCAAACATCCTTAAAATCAGCTGAGAAAGTTAAGTTAATATAGATTACTGATACAGATGACAAAAGAATATTCTAAGCAGAGCTAGGCCTAAGCACAAGTGAAATAATGTATGCAAAACTGTCTTTTGACTGATAAGCAATTTTACTTTAGGCATTAATTAGAAGCAGTTTGAAACAACAGCATAAAAAACCCCCATCATGAGCTTTAGGTAACAATTATAAGGCAACAGAGACTGAAAAGCCAAAACAAACTAAAAATAGTTTATTTTTAATCTGCTGAACATTCCCTAGTTTGGAAGAACAAACTACTGTTTTTCCACAGTTCCGTCCTTGGTACTTCACTATTAAAATACATTAATTTCTCTCATTTGTTTGAGGAAAAGACATGGAAAGATATCTCAGTTTATGCTGATTTACTGCCCCATGAAATCCAGCTGAAATCAGCAGTGATACATAGCTTTGAGAATTTGGCTTTGAGATTTATTTGTAAAAAATTACCTGCAGTGCAGCCTCAGGATGTCAGAGAAGTTTATAGGAGGCCACTTTATATGTATTTTTGAAGTACAAACTACCTTATGAAAGTCATATTGTAATACAGTCTCCATTTACAGCGTAAAGCAACTGAAGTCCTTTCTGCACTGAAATTGCTATGAAAATCTCAAATGCTTTCAGAGTTGCCAGGAATTTACCCTGTGAATTTTTCATGAGTGTCCAAAAACAAGCTTCCATAGAAGAATTCACTTCCTTAGCCTGAGTTCAGGTTTCCAAAATTCCAAACCACAGATCCTGTCTTCATGAGAGGCTAAGTCTCAAGCTATCCTGATGTATAAGCTATACCCAAGTTTCACTTATACTTATTTGGACCTGAGAAAATGTCAACAGAACAAACCTATATCTCAGTAGCGATGAACCACCAACCTATATTAATGTCAACAGAACAACCCATATCTGAGTAGTGATGAACCACCAATCCAATATTAATGTTAGAAAGTGCTTTTTTTTCCTTTCTTCCTCTCTTTTTTTAATAAACAACAATAATAAATTTTTCTAAAATTTTTGCCAAAATTTAAGAATTTATTTAAGGTTACAGAATTGACACATTGGAACACTATGGGAAATGACATGTTCAGAACTAGACAAACTTTCAAATGGTGATTATGTAATAATGTAACTTAAATTAATGTAGTTTAAATTGTCCTAAATGGCAAAAGTACCTGTAACTTGGAGCCATAAAGTGTAACAGACAGAAAATAAAAATATACCACTGAAATCAGCCATTCATCCAATCTGTTAAATTCTCTAGATTTTAATACTTAAATAGCCAACTGCTAAGCCAACCTTACATTTTAGTTTCTTGAAAAAGAAGGAAAGAGAGGTCATTAAATGCTTGTGTTTATGTAGTTTCTCTCTTTGATTGCTACCCATTAAAAATTCTGAGTTAATCCTTAATAATCTGTCCCTCAATGAGACAGCACTTTGATTTGTTATTGCAGTGCGTGAACTGCATGGGCCAACTAATTTGTGTCAAATACTGAAGCATAAGTGATAAGGAAAAATAAAGGGCACATGAGACTACAACATACTTGGGATATATTATGGCCAAAATACAGTAATTGGAAATTACTTTAAGGGTGCTTTTTTCTGAAGTTCTACTACATGATTGTTCCAGTTTCAAAGATACATACTAAAAATCAGAAACAGCAAATCCAACTGGACTCTTGTATGCAAATACAAGACTCATTTCTCCATTACCGTATTTTTTGTAAAAGGCTCCCACAAAAGTGCATCCCAAGGATGGGCTGAACTTGCAAGGGAACTAACTCTTCAGAATTTATGCTTAAAAGAATCAATTTGTTTGTGATCTAAGAAAATCAAAACCCACTCCATACATCACCTAGTTTTCATGCTGGATATGGAATATCCAACACAGGGAAAGACTACAAAAGTAAAAAAAATTATGCAAGATTTTTCAATTTCTGTTTAATAACTAATAGTTTTATGAAGCTTTAAAACAAAAGGAAGGATTCTAGATAGTAGTAGAAAGGTTAAGAATTACTGATCCTTTTTTTCAGATGCATACATAAACACTGCACAGCAAACACTTCCCTCTGAATATATAAACTTCAGTTTTCCAGGTATATATAAGGTAACTTCATGCCCTATATATTCCAAGCAGCATTTCAGCTAAATTTCTTTTACACAAATTTAGTAGAATTCCAAGTAATTTTCTATTCAACAGAAATGACAGTTTGTAGGCATATATTTTGTTTATCAGTGGAAAGCTGGAAGAGTATCAGTTTGTTCTGAGAACAGCAAAAGTACTGAAATCTGATTTCTTTTCTATCCCTGCCTTTATCGCCCAGCCCTCTTTCCTCTTCTTACCCTGGTATTACCTTCAGTTTTGCTCTATGACACAGTAAGTAAGAGACAAAACTACTGTACAGGTATACAAAAAATTTTAATAGTTATAACTTTCATCCTCAAAATGAATATGGTGTATGAATAATTTAAGAGTACAAATCTTGTATTTTTTCCTAGAATCTTCTGCTGAGTTCAAAAATTATTTTTCTCAAGTGAGCAGAAAGAGTTTCTTCTTAAAAATGTGCTTTTCACACTCTCCATTGCCTAACAGAGACAAAAAAATTGTGTGCATACATGTATGTATGTAATTGCATGATTATTAAAAATATATATATTTTGAGATATTAATTTGATTTTGGAATAGAAAGTCTTATCATTAAATAATATTTTGAGTTTCTTGTATGTTTACCTGTAAGGCAAATTAATGAAATGGGCAACTTATTCTTCATTAAACAAGGAAAAAAGAAGAAAAAATCTATTATAGTAAACTTAATTTTCAGATATTATAAATGATAATTTTAAACTGGACTTGCAGGCCACTATTTGATAATTTATTTGAAGAGGCTTACTATTTGCATTTAGTTTTTGCACACATTGTTTCTCTCACATACATACTCTTCTACCACACATGGGACATTATTTTCACACTGCTACCTCATGAACGGCAGTCACCTGGATTTTGTTCTTCACACACATCTTGAAACAACAGTGTACAGTTACTGAAGGTGACAAGCCCACCTCATAGCAAAGCCCCGCTCTGGGGGCTCAGACTGGGTGGGCAATGGCAGGAGGGGAAGGAAGGGCACGCGTGCTGGTGCAATGAGCAGGTGGGACGCCCAGCCAGGATGCCTGGAGCATCGGCTCCCTCCCTGCTGGGACACGCAGCACAATCATGTTTCAGTGAGAAGCTGAGCACAATGCCAGCTTCTGTGTTCATCATTTGGTATGTTAATGAGTTGGGAAATCTTCTTCCCCAATGTATAATTATTTTGATGCTCGTGGTATTTATTCTCTTTCCCACCTACTACAAGACTCGAGTAATTAAACTTTCTCGAACCTACGCTGCTCTGAAGTCAGTCACAGGAGAAAAGTTATTTTGCAACTTCAACTTTTCAGACCTTTCCAAAGCGAACTGAGGGGTATGTGCTTATGCTAGGAAGTGTGCACACCCACTCTCCCCACCAAGTGTTATTCAGACTTAAAAAAAGAAGTCTAAATAACACCTTTATATTTTAGCATAGTCAGAAACAGATGGAGTGCTACTGTTGCCAGCTCATCTATCTGTACTTTGTTCAGTGTGGGTTTTTTTCCTCTTCTTTCAAAGCAAACAGACTTGTAAGTTTACCTTCTCCATACTCAATACATGAATATATGATAACATTGACCAAGAAAAGGTCCTGTCCATCCCATAGTTTAAGGAGCACGATTAATGAAATTACTACTACAAATCAACAGCTAACACCTCAATTTCCAATAAGTACATCAATAGCTCCATTCACAACAGGTTTCACAGACGATCCAACCCCAGGAAAGCCATGCATACTTACAGATTATAAAGCATATCAGCCATGTTGCTGCGGTAGTACAAGGCATTTCTATAGGCGCTTTCAGCTTCAGAAATCTTGCTCTGGCTCTTAAGAACATTTCCAAGGTTACCCCATGCTGTCAAGAGGAGAAAACAGTATTCAGAAAGAGCTACCATCCAATTACACATGACAGAGTATTCGAGTATCAGGAAGTTCCTTGGGGAGACAAACCCCACAAAGAAACTATTTTTGTGGAAGGGGAGGGGAGGTTGGTTATTTTTTTTCCCCAGTTCTCTGGATCTGCACCTTACTGTGAGACTCACATTTTGTAGAAGGGATTTGCATACATTCTGCATACATACAGCAAATGTATGTATACATACAAACAAAATGTGTCTCCATGCTTTAGAAACTGCTATAGCAAAGGGAAAGGATCATTTTATTTTATATTGCCTCTAAATAAAAATCTCCAGAGTGAAATGTGGCACTGAGGCATCTTCATAGTTGTAGCTTTTTTTTTTTTTTAAGCCTACCTACTCTAAACAACAAGAAATTTTCCCAGAGCAGCCACAGCTCTCACTGAAGTATGAAAATTGACAAATGATGCAGGAATTGAAAGAATGGTTAGGTAAGTAACCAGGATTAAAAGCACGCCGTATGGATATAAACATACTACACAAATCACTAAAACACATTTTTCTACTTGGAAAACATGTGGTTCCTTTCCATACAATTTATTATGTTATACAGCATGCTTTTATTCCCCATCTATAAAGGACTTGAGGTAAAAAAATATTTAAAGCTCCACATGTGTTCCCTTCGCAGTTTTGTTGAGTGGCACAAAAAACGTACTTAGAAAAGAGACAGGAACTTACGTTTTATAGAAAACACAACCCATATTATTCACAATTTAGGAAGCTAATTTAATTGGCATTATAATTATAGTCTATGTGTATACATGAAAAAAACCACATTGTGCTTATAAATGCATCAAAGTTGTTTCATGAAACAGTTCTACTTTCACAAGTATTTTTTTTGTGACCAAGAGTAATGGAAAGATGATTCATGTCCCTTTCCACCAAACACACAATATTTGGCAAACTGTTCTTCCCTCCAGATGCACAAACCATAAACATTAGCTCAAGCAGTAGTCAAACTCTGCTTCTTCAGTTACTCAAGCCCTTTTTTTACAGGAATTTGTATCAGTCCTGAGTAATGCCAACTTTTGATGTAGTTTTAACATAACACTACTCAACAGGTTGCTAATTGTTTCATATAAATGTTTTTTTCCTTAGAAAGTGAATTGCTTTCAAGCTGCTGTGGTTTGCTGCAGAAGCATCCCGCTACAGGGATGGAAACAGCAGCAAACACAGCATTTTCTTCTGAGCAGAATAAACGAATTATTGCTGGGAAAAACTGTTGGAACCCCTTTAGGAGTCACAAAAACAATGTCATAAAACTGTGCACAAAACATTTTGTAAAGCCAAATAAAAAAGTAAATACAATATTTCCATGAGAAAAGAAGCTATCACTTCTGTGAGTGACTTCATTTTAGCCTAGTATTTCATAAAATGAAGAATAACTCAGAAGTTATTTATCACTAAATCGACAAAAGTCACAAAAATATTACATCATTCTCATATTTAATGAAATCAAGCTACTAAAATATTCTCAGATTCACTCAATTTTTACATTCTTTCCTAGCATACACGCATGATTTTGAAATTAATTCCCCATTACTGCTACTGTTCTTTTTTACACGTAGAAAACATTTCGGAAGTAGCAGTCAAGCTGTTAGCCAGTTTCGAAGCATTAACACTTGTAAGAAAAACACAATTTTTATATACACATTTTTAAACTCATTTGTGAAAACACACTCTGATGTTGCTTCTGCAGTACCTGACCATCCAACTTCCTGCAGCCCCGTGGGCCACGTAATCTATAGCTGCTTTTGTTTCCACTCTGATCTTCCATAGCAGAGCATTACATCAAATGACCATTTTGACTACCCATAACAATTTCCTGCTATGTAGCTACTTGCTCCCAGCCGCTTTGAAGCTCAGTAAATGAAAGAATCTATAGAAGAATGATTCAGTTCATCTTTTCATCAGTTAGCCTGGAAAAACCCTATTAACACTGTTAAATTTAATAGTTTCTCCTCTAGACTTCTTTTCATGCTGTACACTCTATTATTAATCTGAGTTAATACAATTTTTAAGGCAATACTTCATTTTACATTCTGCTAAATTATCTGTGTCAAGTTTTTCATATCGATCAATACTTAATGTGCATTACTTTGTTTGAAATGTATTCCATTTAGACTTCTGTCTAAACTTGTAACACTGTGAATGATTAATTTAACTTAATGTGATACACTGGAAGAGGTGACAGTAGCAGAAGAAAGCAATCATAAAATACCGTAATCTCACAATTTATCATTAAAAGAAACATAAAAACTAGGGTCTTTTTACTTCCCCAAACTATAAAAGCTTGGTATAAATATTCACATCTATTTAAATACAGAATCAGTGAGATGAATGACCTAGTTCTGGTTGGAGACAAAGCTACATAGAACATTTTATAGAATAAATGCTAATTTGTAAAGATTATACTCATAGCCCTAGAAGTTACGAACAGCTATTATCTGCAGCAACCACATCCTTTTTTCGTCTTAAGTAGTGCAACTAACCTTAGGAAAAACAAAGAATTTCAATTATTAACTACATCTCTGGCATCCAACTTCTCAATCCATATTTTAAGACAAATTTCTTCTGCAAAACTGTAACAACACTGGTTCAACTATTTGACCATTCAGAAAAAGAAACAAAATTATACTTGGACATGAAGCCACATTCCTATCAAATGACTCTACCTAAATTTCAGCACTCAACTACTTTCCATCTGTACAGGGTGAGAAATTAAAAATTAATATTCTCAAAAGAAAAAGAAAGTCAGTCAGCAATTCAGAAATTTAGCATGCATTTTTATTCCACTTATGTTTTATGTATATATTTTAATATAAAATCTGTAATACCTGAAATTGCAAAAGGGAACATTTTAATATTCAGAAGATGCTAAAGCATATGTATACCACAATTTAATCTTTAATTAAAGATTCGATTTTTCCCCTGTTGGAGACCCTATTCAGCACAAGAGAAAAAGCAAGCTGTGAATGAGACAGCTTTGTAATATTTACTTTTTGCCTGCTGCTTAATTCCCTTTGCACCAATGAGACCAAAATAATCCCAGGTCTTTTGGAAATAATACTCCATCATAGCACGGGACCAAAGGTAACATTCACGTATCTCACACACCTACAAAACAGCCACTCCATTCAAACTTTACTTCATTGCCTACTTTTCCATAGATCATACTCAATATAAATGGGCATGTTAAAAATTCAATCCCTTTCATCATCTTGTATCCTAACTCAATTATAAATTGCAAAAATCTCCTAATGCTGGAGAATACCTATGCTAGTCAAATTCCTTTGCAGAAAAATGGAACATTTTAAAGAGCTTTTGTTGCTGTTGTTGTTTTTAAATAAATAGCAGGAAAAGTTCCATAGCACTACGTAGGAAAATAAAAATTGTTCAAGCGTTATAATTTTGGCCATATCAAATTAGATTTCTATTAAACTTTAAATATTACATTTATGCCACCTTGCAGTGAGCGTAGGTCAAGTTATCAGGCATTTAATTGCTTTCAAAATGAAAACGGATATAATAAATTTCAGCTTTAAATCTGACATGATTAATTTCTCAACTATCTCAATAGAAGCCAAGTATTAAGTTTTAACAAGCCTAAAAATACCAGGCTGGCATATTAAATCTTCTCTAGGCACCTTCATTCTGGAAGAGAGCAAGATAAACAGCAGTGGAGCAGGAACAATGCTGTCCAATCCAATCTGCCTGGATTTAAGCACATCTTACTAAAAAGAAAAGTTGAACTTTCAGCTTGCAATTAGGAGAACAAATGAGAAATGAAAATGAATGTGTGCAAATATCTTCACTTAAATAAATCTTTTCCTTTCTACTTAATCAAGGATTATGCTATGCTATTCAGCGAAATGCAAAATAACAAAGCAATAAAATAGAGTTTCAGAGAAAAGTACTAAGGTGGTGTAAAAGCATATATGCTGATTACTTGATCCAATAGTTTGCATTTATAAAAATAAATCATAACTCATTAACAAAGATAACCCAAAATATTAATGGAGGATTCGCTTTCCTACTCATCACCCCTGTATAATCCATGCAAAATGAGACAACAATAAAATCTATTTGGAAGCACACAATCTGTTAACATTTCTGTTGTCCAAATACTCCTGCTGA
>NW_010157565.1:39736-51204 GCF_000695765.1 Mesitornis unicolor
AAGGAGGGGAAAAAAAATCCAAACAAAACCCTCTGGTTTACTCTGATAAACTTCTAAGAATATTAAGAAAGAAGGAAAATGCTGTCTTTCCCAGTGCGTTATGGCAGGAGACAAACACTGCCTTTTATAACGCTTACTAGAAGCAAACATACTTGAAAACTGATGGAACAAAATGTAGGACTCAAAGTTTTTTAAAAATACATATGACATTCACAATACACATCAAGAAATTATTTAAGTTTTATAGTACTGTTCTCATCTTAAACTATCAGACTTATTAAAAAAATTAACTTAGAACAAAAATTGAGAAGCGTATATAAAATGAGAACTAGATTATTACTTGAGTGAAACAAACTACTTGAACAAAGACTGAAGACTTTAGGGAACAGCCAAGTTATCTATAATCAATTTGTCAGCAGTTCCAAACTAGTAACTTCAGTTTGCAGAAAAATGCACACCAAGCCAAGAAAATTTCTATGGAGCTTTACAAATATTTGTCCATTATTTACTATTTGTTAGCTTGTGAAATTAATAACAGCAGTTCCAGGTTGCATTCCCTCTCTTTACAATCCTTCTTCTGACTCACCCATGAAAAATAAGTGAATGCAGAATAATTATAATCTCTCTTTTTTCACAAACAGAGTTTAAGGATGAAGAGATGCTGGTTCAGAAGAAAAAAAAAAAGCCTTTTTTTAACTGCAATGACATCTGTTTTTTGGAAATCTCCAAGAGGCCTGTTGTTCTCTATTATCACAAATGCATTTATGCTTATATTTGACCAAATAACCCATTTCAGACCTGTAACAATTTATTTAGCAATGTAAATATACGCATGATCCCATTACAGTGGAGGACAGGGTAAGTAATTAAAAAAAAAAACAAACCAAACCAAAACCCAAGCCTGTCCTACCTCAAATTAAAAAAAAAAAAAGTTTATAAATTCCTTCAATGATCAACTTCAGTAGAGAAATTGCATTTGCCTTTTTTTTTTTTGTAGTATGACCAAGAAAATAACAACCAACCTACTTTAACTTATGTAAAACCTCTTAAAGAACAAAGAGGTGCAATTTTGAAAAATATGTAATTCCAAAATACATGAAAAGATAATATGGGGAAGTATTTTTGAGTCTAACTTCTAAAGGTCATTATGCTTGTTGAATAAAATAGGCTTTCATCTGACAGGCTTTTGAAAAATACATTTTATTTCCTCTCCCACGAAATAAAAGAATGGGAGGAGGGAAATATCATTGTGGCCCTGCCAAAAATGGAGTGAAAAGAGAACTATGATGATTATCAACACAGTTATCAACACTTCAGAGACGTTTTTACTTTTATTTTGTGAAAGTAATGTTGACTGATAGCAAAGCCCTCATCGGGTTGATGAACGGTGCGGCTCCTGCAAACTCCCCTACTATTTTACACCTAAACCAGCAGTACGCTGAACTTCATGAACAAGTCATTTCTGCTTGCCTGTTTATTTTGCAGACATTAGATTTCAAGACTCATCAAAGATGATTAAGCATGTGTGCCCAACAGATGCTGCAAAGCTCCAAAGAAGCATCCTTCTCAAAACCTGTTGAAATTCCTAGCCATTATCATGGGTAAGACATTTATTTGGATGATAACTGAAGGGTGAGAATTCCAATTTTACTTTTCTTAAACGCTTTCTTCTGTTTCCAATACTGTCCAGAAAGTTATTCCATCTGCTTCTCTTCCCTTCCAAGGCTTACAAGACAATTAAAAGTAAGATATGCACATTTTATATAAATCAGTTCTTCAATACACTATGCTAATAATCTCCTCGTGGTTACAGCATTGATATTTGAAATTTGGACTGCAGTTGGTGCAAAATTTTATATTTTATTTTGTGACAAATTTATTGAGTAAGAAAATCAGAGGGAAACAGGTCAGGACAGTATGACAAAATTTAAAACATTACAAGAAGGAAACAGTACTAATTACACATCCTACTTTGAAATGCTGTGATGCTTTCCAAGAATTTACATCAAAGCATGACTTATCTTCAGTGTTTTTTTTCCCTGAAATTAGTTCCTTAAGTTGTAATGAGTGTAATGGAGTTAAATCTCGAAGAACTAGAATAACTCTATGGAAAACTAGGAGTTTTTACTAGTTTCCACGTGATGCTTCTGATAAAGTGACAAAAATAGCTTGGGGAACATGCCTTTGGCCTTGACCACACTGTCAGGGTGTCAGTTTATAAAAGGTTTGATGAACACTAAAATATCTTGTAAAAGTGTGAGGCATAATATAAAACCAAAACCAAAAAGAAATAACCTCTTCTGTTTGCTATTAACTTTTATGTGGATTAATTCCTGGAGCATGACAAACCAGGCTTCCAGTTTAGGGTACTTTGTTGGTTTTTTTTTCTTTTTACCATCTGTTCTTAACACTTTTTCATTTTGCACTAAGTTACTACTTTACAGCTATTGGTATGAAAGTCACGAATTACAAGGATTCACATTGCCACCTCACCACGATGTAGGCAGAGTCAAGTGCAGCCTCATGTTGTGAGTCTCTCAGCTCTACAGTAAAGGGAGCAAACAGAATATTGAATATTCTTGGAACTTCCACTATGGTTTTCCATTCATTCTTAGCACCGAGACTGAATGTTTCTAGATCAGATATTTTATGAACCAACTTGTTTGTTTTACCTTATCTGAAGCTCCACATTAACAGCTAAAAGCCATGTATTGCCCTACATAGAGCACTGGACCACTGCTAAGGTTACAGACTACTCAAAAATTAGAGATTTTTTGAAACAATGCTGACAGCACAGGATGCCTCAGTAAAAATAGACTTGATGTAGCTTGTGGCTTGCTTAGAAAAAAATTTCTTTCACTTATGTTCTTCAAGTTTATACCCTTAAAACAGCTACATTCTTGACACCAGACTCAGCTAAATGCTGAAATTACAGGTACTAAACTAGGAATTAACAGAGGTACATTCTGTTCCCAGGCTCTGTCGCTGGGTTGTTTTTCAAATCTGCTGTTTGGGAGGCTTCACCTCCTGATGCCTTTCTATTTGTATCCTTGACATCTGTTGCTCATCCATTAATTGCAAGTTGTATCTTACTTGCCAAAGACTGTATCACACTATGGGTTTGCACAGTGCCTACTATAACAAGGCAGCTGGACACTAATGGAACATAAATCCATGATAAACTCTGGAGGAATGAAGTAAAGGAAGAGGAGAAAGTGTTCTTGCAATACAGAAGAGAGAGGTAAGGAACTCTGCCCCATATAATTAGTGCTCTCACAAAATGAGGGCCAATAAAACTAAGTCACAATTTAAACATTGTGGTAACGTTGTTATTTGTGTAAGAATTTTATAATTTGACCTATGTTCTTGACTTCTGTTAAAGGGTCATCCTTCATAAAACACATCTGAGAACAAAGCTGTCATTTTGTTAAAACAAAAAACAGAAACCAAAAACGCAAAGGCTGTAGTATCTAACATTCTTTTGAGTCTTCTGAGGACTTCTGTGCATCATCTACTTCATGAGAAATAACTTGAAACATTAAGACCAATGTCTGTAAGTGAAGAATTCATCCTACCAGGATGCTGGGTAACACACAAAGAAAGAGTACAGAACTAGTTATATCACTCACACCTGAAAGGTTATAACCATGGCTATAAAGAACACCACCTTTTCAAAAGGCTACATTCATCAGCACCTTATGGCTTGTAACTTTCAAGGGTAGTACTCGATAAAGCAGAGTGGTGCTCCAGTCTTTGGCATTCACATTTCATCAGGCAAACACTTCGTTCTAGAGAGGAAAAGAATTTCATGAACGGAGTCACGATAGGTTTCCCTGTTAAAAATTCTGAAAGTTCAGTTGCATACTCAAAAAAAGGTAAGGAAGAGAGCTTAGTATTTTACAGTTTTTCTATAATACAGACCCATTATCTCTCAGAAAGATAGTAAGAAGATCAGTTAGATAATGTTTGATAAGTGGTTTGAAAACAGAAGAGTTCATGTAAATGTAAATGCTAAATGTTACTACTTTCAAAGTTGAACAGTTTTGTATAAGTTCTGATGAGAGAACACTATAGTTTGTACAATGTATTTATGTTTTTCCTCTTATTCCAAAGAAATGATGAATTTTTCAAAATGTCATAAATTTATTCATACCACTTGTAATAATTTTCCTTCAAAAACTTCAGTTGTTAATAGACATGTTTTTATCAAGTTGCTTCATTTTGCTCACTTAACAGTAGAAGTGCCCTGTTTCTTGTTTCCTGAAGGGGATAAATGGCTTCTATATACCTGTAATTTATGAGCTTAATCTACTTTATACATTGATTCTAATTTTTTTTTTATATCAGTGGGTATATGGTAATGGTGAGACAGACTGTATCAGAGATTTACCACTCCCTAACTATTATATATTCTCCCTTTTTTTAAGAGTGTTATTTATGTCATTTGTTCAACACTTCATTTGTTGATCAATTCCAGGGCTTTTGGAATGACAGCAGGTGAAAGAAAAGCATAATTGAAAACTATACAGAACTCTGAAAGCTATCCAACACCATGTCAGCACGAGTACTGAGCCACCTGGCTTTTGGCAGGCAGCACTTCAGTTTTGTTTCTTACTTTTGAAACCTGATGAAAGTGGGTATGAATGCATGACGCTTTCTAGTATGCACAGCATCACTGCCTGATTCACCCGCTTCACTTGCTAGGTTACAGAAAATTAAATTTTCCTCCTCAAATGATAGTACAATGGCTCTGTTAGCTCCATGAACCTGAGAGATGATACTGAGCAGCTGGTAAAGCGTTCTTAGGCTTTAACATTTACTCTCTTTAGTCTAAAGTATGACCTCCTTTGGTCTGCCTAGGACATACTTGCAGACTTTGGCAATCCAATTAGCTTTAATGAACCAAATCTTGAGTGCATAAGGGCTCCACAATCTGGCTAATTAGTAAATATCACACTAATAGAGTATTTAGCGAGCACCCAGAATATAGCAAGCCATCCAAGAAAAACGATGGATACAGTCAATACTCTCACTTCTGCTAGAGACCCTGGTTCACTACATGTGGACCTCTCAAAAGGTTCAAACCAGGAATTACCACCTTATTGCAACCTTGCAGATATTCTTTATAAATAAATAAACACAACACCAACACATGCATTGTTCTGAATATGTCCTCCCATTTTCCCAATCTTTGTACAATTGAGTTTTATTTAACATTGCAGTTCTGATGTAGATATTCTGATTAAGCTAAAACTGTTGCAAGATAATGGAGTGGAGGACAATACAACGGTTTTCTACCTTCTAAGCTGTGATGATACACCCCATCAGGAAATAGCTTTTCATCTGACAGAAGGGTAATATGTAAAGACTGATAGGCATAGATCATACGTTATTTCAAAGGAAATCCCGTGTCAAAGGAGATAACTGCTGAATGTTACTTCAGGGCAGTGTTTCATCACACAGCAGCTCTGGTGGAATCACACTTCCAAGGAATTCCTGCATCTACCATCCCCAGGCCATTCAGTTCTGCCAGCCCATCCCTCATGCTAAAGTTATTTTTGGGAATGCCATGGTATGAATCAGATTAATAAACTGATCTAGGTTAGAAAAAAAAAAAAGAGCAGCAGCAAAGTACACATGGAAGAAAACTCTGGGCACCCCAGACATCTCAGAATTAACCCTGAATTAACTCTTCAGAGCACCAAATTGACTCAGAGAAGGAGGTGACCACGTACTAAATCTGTCAAATCACATAACTTTTTAAAAACTAGGCATGGTTCTAAAAAAAAAAAAATTACCAATGATATATTGCAAAATTATCACTTATGTCCCAAATGGTGATCCGAGCCAGACTCCTGCAGAAATGGAAGGGTGAACTTAACCGACTGAAATGACAGCCCTGGTCCTCAAAGTTAAAAGTAGATGCATCATGCTGACTCCTTTCCAGGAAACGAGAGCAGGGAGGACAGTATCTTGGAAATGTGCCAGAGGAGACACAGGGGGGGAAATAAGTGCTAGGGTTTGTCAAACGAAGAGAACTGTCATAGTGCTCAAACAACGTATGTCAGACTTGGAAAAGGCAAATTACTGCATATTCAGGAAGCAGGCTTTTTATGACACTTCAAGTTTGTTTTGCTTATTTTGCTTTAAATTGCTTATTAAGGCAATACAGAGCCTGTGAAACTTTGCCAGCCAATACATAGCCACACTGGTATGGAAATACAGGTGGCAGGGAAGAACATGGGGCATAAATTAACTTTCTCCATCTTCTGTCAGCAGTGAAACCGAAGACACTAAAATGATTAACCAGTATCTTTAATTGCTCATATTCCAAACGTCATCTGTGTTCTAAGAACTGAAAGAAAAGCAGTACACTAGAGCACCCAAGCAAAGAGAAGGAAAGGACATTGAACACTCAGTCCCTCTATTTTGTGGTCTTTTCTGTAACTTAAAACAAAACTATAGACTCATAGAATCATTTAGGCCAGAAAAAACCTTTAAGGTCATCAAGTCCAACCATAAACCTAACACAGCCAAGTCCACCACTAAACCATGTCCCTAAGCACCACATCTACACGTCTTTTAAATATCTCCAGGGCTGGTGGCTCAACCACTGCCCTGGGCAACTTGCTTCAGCACTTGACACCCCTTTCAGTGAGCAAGCCTTTTTCACATACTGTAATTGCACCAGCCATCACTTAATTTTTGTATGTGTCGGGGCTGACAATGATGACAGTCCAAGACTGAATGTGCATAAAACTCTCTGTTACAAACAAAGGGCATTGGAAGTCTTAATGAAATATTTTTATTTATCTATTTACACTGGGATTTTACACTGTTAGAAGAGAAATAAAGAGGCATGTGTGTAAACTGCTGTCCTGTTCACATTAAAGGTTTGTTTCTCTACCAGATTTACGTAATGGGAACTCAGCGTATACATAAATCCATTACAGACAGGAAAATGAAGACCTGTAACCCATGGTGAAAATCAGTATGTAAAGAAAAATTTTCACAGTTGACATATTTTGAACAAAAGGTGAAAGAACTAAACAGTTGGATGCATTTAAATGCATTCAAACAAACATGCTCAGATTGAAAACTGTCTTCATTTAGGCAGCTGTCCTATCACCCGGTGACCCCTCCCCACGCAATGAGGGGAACTGGGAAAAGGAAATGAGACCCATGGGTTGAAAATGGAAACAGATTTAATAAAATAATAATTAAAAAACTTAATATCCATACAAATATAAAGTACACAAGGTTTTACTCAGCTCATACAGTGGTCGCCGACTGTGCAAATCCCAGCAGTGAATGCCAGATAACTGCAAGCACCACATCTCCAGCAAAAGCGCAATGGTCACACCATGCAGGGGAGTAGGCCTCAGGAGCTGAATGATGGGTGAGACCTTCCAAATATGATGACCATCAAGGAAAAAAAGGGCTGTTCCCAGCAAACTTTCCAATTTATACTGAGTGTGATGTTTATGGTATGAAACACTCCTCTTGGCCAGCTTGGGTCAGCTGCCTTGGCTTTCGCTGTCCTGAGCTTCTGCACCTGGTTAACTCAAAACTGCTAAAAGCCTTGATCTATGGCAACCTGCATACCAGTGCTGGCCACGAACTAAACCAAAATGTCTTATCAACTTTATTCCCACCAAATCAAATGCTGTAGTCTTCTCAAAGATGCAGTTTCTCTGCGCAGAAAATTGATTCTATGATTCTATCCCAGGAAAACTGACAAGATTCAACCCAGATAATCTCATTTTCCTCTAATTATTAGTAACTTTCTCCCTCTGAAAAAAAACAGGCCAAAACCCACACAAATATGTACTGAAGGCCTGACTTCTAATCAAACCGGAAAATAAAATCTATCACTTTCTGGCAAAGAAAACACCAAACAATCCATTTTACTTGATACGCTACAAAAAAAAATAAATCTTGCCAAAACTAATCCCTTCTTGACCAAGGGTGGGGTTATTTTGCACTGTAGTTTTCAGCACAGATGAGTTTGTTGAATGATTTTGCAGAGCACCTCTGGGAAGGCAGGGGAAGAAATAACAGTCTGATGAGTCCATGTCTCAAAACAGAGTAATAGAGACCATGTCTCAGAATTGTTTATTTCTTTAAATTCTTAGTATATGCAAAGGGGGGGGGAAAATCTAGCTAGTAGTTAATAACAGATTCCCTTCCTATTCCCCCAATATTTAGGATTCACTGATTAGAGATGCTGGTGGACTACATTCCAGTTAAGAAAAAAAAAATAGTATCCCAGTTTCTAGTCCTTTCTATATATAAAGGAAGAGTATCAGGCTTTCTGGTACCCTGCTGAAGAAGCAGATATCCCACAGTGAGTTGGGTTTCAAAGGAAATTACAACACTACTGAAGAACTGAGAGAGAAAGCACTGTCACCGGAGAATAAATTCAGACTTTGAACTGTAAGTGCAAACCACTTTCCTTCAGCTCTCCAACATTTTTAGCATAACCAGACTGTTTTGCTGAGGCTGGACTGCCTATGGGATGCTCAAATGCTCAAGATAACTGCGGCTGCTTCCCACACAACTTCCTAATGGCCAGTCCTTCTACATTTTCTAGTCACCCAGGGTAGCAGTACCATCCATTTAGAAAGCCCTACACTATTTTCAGAGAGTAATCTTCTTACTTAACTTTCAAACAATTTATGCAGTTCACTTACTAGTTGAGCTTTCTCTTTTAAAGCTGTTATGAGTGGCAGATAGATAAAATATGTCCTATTTATTTCCAGAACTCTGAAGCATTCTGTACAACATTTATCCTTCAAATTCTACCATGTTTTTAATGAACAAAAGCACCAAACTTACCCCAGTAAATTTATAATGCATTTATAATGGTTATTTCTGATGGTTGGAAACACTTTACAACACTGACAGAAGGTATACTACCTTACAGTAATTTCTTCTTAAAAAAAAAAAAAAAATTAAAAAAAAAAGCCAAAGTTAAGTTTCTGACCAAAGTTGAAAATAATAATAGAAGTCAAGGAAAATATCCATGCAACATTCAGTCAAAAGATTAAATACTAGAGAGTTCTGGTGAAGGTGGTGGGAAGACTGATGATTAGTTGGTACTGTTTCCTTGAAAATTACTTCTAAAAAAGTTCACTAAAAAGTATTCCAAGAATCACCATAATGACTATGTAGCCTGATATTTATTTAGCAACTACCTAGTAGAGGTACTATACAATCGTAAATGTGGAAAGGTTTTAATACAATAATGAGTCATCAATTTTTTTACAAAATTACCCAATGTCTGATGAAAATAGGTAGTACAAGTTCCATTCCAAAGGGAAAAATTGAGAATAACGTGACTTGTTCAAAGGCTAAAGAAGAGCTCATTAGCAAACCTAAACCAAACTCATGAATACCTAATTCCAGATGCCATGCTTATATCACTGGTATTTCTGAACAGTGATACTATACAAAACTTCTATGCATAATAATTAGCAGGTTCTATATTTTTAAAATCTGCTGGTTTATAGCAATCTGCGCATTGAAATTTCTCTCTTAAGCTTTGGTTTTAAAAAAAAGCATTTTCCATTCACTGCAATGCTATTTGAGTCAGACCTTTACCCCTTTTAGAATTATTTTATTACTACTGAAGCAAGAAATAATTACTGTGCACAGTGGTATTTTGGGCTATTGGCCCAACGATGAGTTGGAGTTTTACTGCCCAGTTGTGTATAAAAAAGAATATATGCACCAGAACACTGAAATGAAATCCCAAACGTCCAAAGTATTTTTAAATGCCCAATGTGGTGTTTGTTAATAAAACAGTATTCAGTATAGGAGGCATAAAAAGTGTGGTGAACAACTAGCTGCGTGCCAGAGCAATAGCTATTGGAAAAAAAACTATAAAGGTGGTACAAGAGCACCCAGCTTCTTGCCAGCAAATTGTAAGCTCTTAATAATAGGCATACTTAAAGAATACCATAGCTTGAGATATTTCTTCTCCTTTTGTCTCATCACCAGTGATACAAAAATATCGATAATCATGGAAAACATTTATTGTACCATTTTTGTTTGAGGAAAATATGGCTTCTTTACTAGTTTACTACAAGGTATTATAACTGCTTTCACTTGCTGCACTATTAGCTGACATTTTCATTGTCTGCTGAAGAAAGGGCCTCTTACTGACAGCTACTGTTAGGAAGCAATCATTTTCTAAGAGTAGATAAGGATAACAGCAGCAAGCTGTCAAATCAGATGGAAATAGCTTCTCCTAGTTACTTTTACTCAAGTGCACAAAACTAGAGCATACAATCTCTACAAAGACAGGAACTTATTTATTTTCCTTTTTTTTGTCCTTTTAAATTAGAGGAGCAACTCTTGGGTGAAAGTAAATTTGGGTGCCTTTTTAACTATAATAAATTTATGCAGATGGAGCAAAACTAACTCACATGATTTTCCCCTCCCCCATACTAATGCTTAAAACAGCTCATATAGGAAATAAATTTGCTTGGTGCATTAGTAACGGTAAAATAAAGAGGAAATTAACACTACAAGCTATTCAACATTGGTAACAAGATGAAATCTGGTATGTTTAAAAAAAACCTAAAAGCAAAGATTCTTTTTTCTGCAGTTCAGATCAAAAGGCAAGTGTTATGCCTCTCAGAGATGAGATTAAATAACTAAATTCTAAATTCAGCTTTAGGAGTTCCTTCAGATGGTATTAGCAAACTAAACAGTAAACTAATTACATAAAATTACATTAAAACTGAAATAAATTAAACAAAAATGCAATTGCTACTTTTTTATTACTGCTCAGATGAGCACAGAGCTACTCCATACATTGTTGTTCAACTAAGATGCAACACAATCTGAACTTCATGTTCACATCTTGACATTCACATATGCATACAGAAGCAGTCATTACCAATCCTACGCTAAACTGATGATAAGGAGGAGGGAAAGATTAAAAAATAGAAAACAAAAAAAGAAAATAGGCAAACATCCATAAAGTTCCAGGGAGTAAAACTGATAAAGGCTGAATACTATGTCAAAGATGCAAAAAAAACAAAGGATTTCTTTAAATCTTCTACAGGCACAAATATAGCAGAATGAGGCAGGAAGATCTCACTACCCTGTTGCAAGGAAAAAAAAAAAAAAAAAGAAAAATGAGGGACAGCAAAAAGGAACACTGTGGTCTAGAAGAGTATTTCAGTATTAGGATATCTTCTGGAAACATTAAGCAAAATGGAATGATTCACACTCATAAGAGCTAGGAGTAGGAAGAAGAGTGGAAAGATAGCAGGTAAGTAGCTCTCTATATTCTAATGGAACAAGTGCTATATCCTTTTCTGTCAACACCATGTCTTGGTCTTATTGCTGCCCATGGGAATAACAGGGGAATTGATGTAAGAAACAAGACGCCGAGAACAGAATTTTTAACTTGAAATAGGACTATAAGAGAGTTGTGGTGAATGGAGCTAAATCCA
>NW_010157566.1:0-27837 GCF_000695765.1 Mesitornis unicolor
ACCGAGCGATTCTGTGATTCTGTGAAATGGGTTCTTCCCTGGATCCTTTCATCCTACTTCATCCAAACATGGGGGTTTTGTCTGTTTTAAGGTCAGTCAGCCAGTTTTAAGATCAGGTAAACTTCTATGGGCTGTCTCATTAGACTGTATTCTGTTTTCATGTTTCAGTACATAGCTTTTGCAGTTCCTGTAGGATTGGTCAGTTCATATGATACTTCTGTTCTTTCCTGTTCTAGACATTGAGGATAAAAAATTAAAAAATAAAAAATTGTTAAAGATGTTAAAACAAAGATGCTTACCTAGAAACCACGGGTGTCAGGGCAGCATGTGTGGCTATCTGGAACTTAAGTAGCTTGATCTCTGTTAGCAAGAAGGATGTAGTGGTGGTAGCACGAGCTGTCAAGGGTGGGTACAGAGCTCCAGTGACCTGCAACCATCCTTGAGTCAGTGCTAGCATGTTGCATCAGTATCCACAGTAAAACTAACTCAGCTGTATTTTGTTGCTGCCATTGCAGTTGCAACTCTGAGCAAAACCAGTTCTTTCTCCCTTTACACCCCCCACAGCTGCTGGTGTAGCACTTGCTAATACCACACAGCTAACTCTTTTCCAGCTTAGATGGTGGAATCTGTGTGATTTGGTTCAGCTATTTCTGATCACAGATTTGGTTTGTATCTTACCCAGGAATCTTTCAGATTATGTTAGTTTTGATGTTGAGAATATTTTTGATAATTTAGGTAGTTCCAGAGTACAATAGGGATTTAAAAATAAATAAATAATTTCCCCTGTGTTCCAAGCCTTCCTTATTTTTACTTTAATTTCTCTCATTTTGTGCATCCTGTTTCTGAACTCTGTCTCACTGGTTTTACAAATACTTAATTTCTAGTCAGTGATGTTCTGGCCTGTATTCTTATAGGATGATATAGTAGAATGTATTTTCATGGCTATGATAACTAGGCTAAGGAAGATTGAAGTCTGACAATTACAAAATGGGGCCAGCAAAACATTTTAGAACAAACTGAGACCTATTGTAAGTCAGCCAGTACTGACTAACTTGTGATGAAATCATGCTGGATCAGGCCATACCTGCATTTAGCTGACATTCCTTTCTGAAAACATACTGGCTATAGCTCTTGTAATTGCTTAGTTGTGGACTGGAAAGGCTTAGAGATTTTGGAAAGACCTCTTGCTGGTTTTGAATTGACTGTATTTCTACCTTCCTATTTCCTCCAATGGAATGGAGAGCCCAGTATTACCAGGCTTTGCCAAGTTATTTCTTTTTTATGTAATTGTCTTTCAAGAAAAATATTCACTTGATTTTTTTCCAAATTCTCTGCATCTTTTCAGGTGATTGTATTGATAGACTTTTCTTTTTCTCTTTCTTAGGCTGATATATGTGTTTGGAGTGCAGTCTTTTCCTGAGGTGTGCTGCTGTTACCATTTTCATAAAAAGCCAAATGTGCTATAAGGAATGAATACTCACCTTCCTGGATGCCCAGTGGCTGAGACTATTTTCTGAAGGAAGAAATAATGTATTAAAGCTGTGCTGCATTTGTTTTTTCTTCAGATGCTAAACTTCTTTTCCAAGGCTAGAATATGTTCTGTGTGTGAGGACCTGTTTCAACATTTATCACAAGCAAACCACTGTGCTATTACAAACATGATATATTTCACTTTAGTACTGCTGACTTCAGCTTACTAATTGCCTGACAGCATTTTCTTTGTTAAGCTTTAACTGTGATCATCACACTTTTGTTGTACTGACAGTAGAAATATTCAGTAACAGACAACCTAAATACATCATAAGCACAACTGTACTAATCTTTCATAATGGATGTGCTTTTGGAATTATATGGAACACATGCATATAATCATTGTCAGGAGCTACATGCATTCAGGTCTCCAAAAACAGCAACTGAAAGCATTATCTGACAAAGCATTCTGGTTCTCAATGCGCATGACTTACAAAAAAAACCGCAACAAAACAAAACACCACAAAAACCCCCAACAAAAACTCAACAAAAAACACCCAAACCAGCCAAACAAAAACCCCAGACCCATAAAGATGTAGGTTTTTATTTTATAGCCAATTGAAGCTGCTTATAAAATCGGAATCAGCAAGATGGACATATCATCACCTGCATATGATCTGGATAAAACGACTCAATTCCTTTTGTGATGGCATGAGCCCACAGAAATCCACATGCACCCTTTCTGCTGAATTGACTAATGTTTCTTGCTTTTTAGAGAAAAGGGAAACTGCATACATCATGTAGGCTTGAAGAGAGAGTGTCTGGCGAGATCTAATTTTGCACAAAAGAAAGAATTCTGTAGCTTTGGTTGAACAGAGCCTGATTTGCTGCTGCTATCACTTTCAAACTGTTTGAAGGGAAAGGTTCAGTCTCCTGAGTATAAAGCAAAGGTGTGGGAACTCAAAATCCTCTGCTATGTCTGCTTCCTCCATCAGCTTTGTTTCAACTCACTCGTCAAACCTTTGTTTCTTTACGTTTTAAACTCGGCAAATAAAACTACATTGGCGAAGACTGCCATAAACTTCTACACATCAGTGAGAAAACCTACATTATGGATCACGATGTAGCATAGACGTTTTGGAGTCACATCACAGTTGTCTTCTGTAGGAGCAGAGTGCAGTGAAGAAGCGAGCCTGAGCCTCCTGGCAGACGGTTAACTCGCTTGGTGCTCTGCTGCGGTGCCCACGCTGCTGATAAGCATACCTCTTTGGAGCAGGGAAGAGCATATAAAAACTTCAAATATTTTAATATGTATTAATTTCTCTTACTGACAGTAAGATTGTGCTAGGAGTCTTTCAAGAAGCTCCACAAGTTGGATTACAGAAGCAATGGTGATTACGTGTCAGGGCTTTTAAAACGTTCTGGCGTTTGTCTTGTTCAGACAGGGATTCTCAAAAGCGCCACCATGATTTAGGGTTTGCCATTAAATTACCCAGTTTGGTGTGTCTCGTTGAGTCAGCTTACAGTGTCATCCTTGTGTGTTACTTAATTATCTCTCAGAAATAGATACACATAATGTCAGATCGGTTAACTCTTGCTGTTTACTAAAGACATTTCCAAAGGGCGCCCCTTTGTGTATACTGAGAATAAGAGGGCTTTGGAGGAGATACTTTTTTCTGAAATATTTGAGGAGCTGTTATGTGGACACCACCCCCCTTCCCCTTTTTTTTGTTTGTGTTTTTTTATCTGTAGTGTAGTGCCAACAGAATGAAAAGAAATAGTAACTCTCAATTCTGTGGTATCACTTTGTAAAGAATCTTTATTTTTGTCAGGCCCCTATAACTTTTTTTACGTATAATACTCAGTGTGCTGTGTGATGAAGATATCCAACATCAGGCAGTGGTTTTGGTCTAAGTGAGTACCAAAGGAACAAAGGAAAAAATAAGAAGATTCATTAAATGCAACTCACAGTCAAAAATGAGCAGACTGCAATAAGGTACACAGTTCGGCATGTATGTCATCACAATATTTAAATCTAAATTGAAACTACTTTTAAAGTGAAGACTTTTTAGAACCATTATACGAAAAGGAGAGCTACTTTTGCATTGTAATGGACACAAGCAATGATTCTCAGTAGGAGTTACCTGTTTTTCTGAAAAACTTTAGATACACATTTGTACTTTTGATTTACCTGTAGATTACTTATCTGCTGTCAGGTAATCAGCTGAACTGCTGAATGACATTTTTTTTTCTAAACATATGCATGCAGCAATTCTAATTGTGGACTTGTGCACATATTTCTTTCTGCAGATTTCTCTGAGAATAATTCTTTCAAGTCCCTGTGGCTACATCTCTGAATCAGTTCTATTCTGAGATGAAGTAGCTGTAGATTTGAAAAGTCATGATATTCTAGGCTGATTTAACAGACAAATCAGAGCCAGCTTAAGTTGAGATTTTAAAATTTCTGTTGTGTTTCTAGCTGATTCTTAACATTTTGTTGCATTTCATACATACAATAATTTAATAGATTGAATTCTAGCTACGATTATGTGAAGACTTAGGAATAATTACATTTAGGTTTGTAAGTGGTATCATTGACTTTAATTCTGCTGTTTATGAGCAGAAAATGCACAGGTGTAAATGTTTGCAGAGTTAATACCAAATTCGTGGAGGAGAAAAGAAGAGTCTCCACACTCGTGTTGGTGCAGAGGAAAAGAATAGTAATTCACCTTAGGATTTTTGAAACGTTCGTTTTCAAGCGATATTTCTGACTCTGTCAGTTCATTTAAAATGCTGGTACATTTTTTACTATTTAAAAGAATTACAGTGGTGACTTTTCTTAGTTGCTATCCAAAGGAAAGCTCACTCACTTGTGGTTTTCATATGCACTGATCTTTTCATCATGAAATGAATAATGAATTAATTTCAAAAATAGGACCAGCAGGAAATTTGTAAAGTTTACAGCTAGGCGACTTCGCACTGAAATGGAAGTTTGGGGTGATTTTTGTGCAGTATATCATTATGGCATTGCTCCTCTTGCCAAGCTTACAGGGCATATTTCAGTCTGCGTGACTTTGAAGTATGTGTTCTCTTAAGGCTTAACAATGTCAAGCTTCATAACACAAGAGCTAGTTTGCTTACTTCCTACTTTAAATTGCTCGTAATTTGAAACATGCAAACATTTCCACTTTATCAAGCAAGGCTACTAAACATATTATTGCTGCAACCTGCATGTTTTATAGCCTCTGTATATTTAGAAAGCTGTGCTTTATTAAAATAAACTGTAAAGAGGCTTAACTCATTATGGAATCTGCTCGTGTCTAAAATGAAATATCTTCAATTTATTATAGGGATTTAGGAACCTTTGAAGAAAGGATATGATACTACTGCTGCAGAAATTAGATGTTAACTGTTTTTTAGGCCTCTGATGTTTGTGGCTGAACGTACAGTCTATCATGCAATGGGTCTGTCTACAGTTAGCCTGGAAAAAAATCACAATTATATTTTGTGTGATCTTCAAAGCTTGAAAATGTGTTTACATTCTGCATTTGACCAGACGTATTTTAAAATAACTTCACAAAATAGGTTTATGTAACATAATTTAATTTTAGATTTAAGTATTAGGTAGAATGCTCCCTTTTCTCTTTCATAATTTTATCTTCCTGATGACAGAGTTCATCCTGGAAACAATGAATAAAATGTGGGACTCTTCACAAAACTTGCAAGTTTTGCAAAGACATATTTGGTGGAAAATGCAAGCAGATTCTGGTTCTGTTTTTAAACAGAGAAATTATGCTTTAGCTGTTTACTTGTTGACATTCATATTTTGTTATAATTAAATGGTTTATTCACTTTTGGGCCCAAGACAGCTATTGATTAGAGATGATGGTTCCAAAGCGGAAAAATGCTTTTCTTTCTCACAAGGCTAATCCATGGTCTTTATGTTGTCTCCTTAGATGTTGCTCAGCATTTAACATTTGAATGAATAACATTTCCAAAGCTATTCATTATTTAAGCTTTCATAGGACTGAACTTTGATCTTGTGAGAAATAGTACATGCAGGTGAAATATTTCTAGCCACTACTGCGACTTACAGATGTAAGGGCAGGGATAACAGGCTACCTGTGACAGGAATTGCCTTGTATTTTTCCTGAAAAGGGCCTCCTGAGTGTCATATAAGCTTAGTAAAAAAAGATCTGAAATAACAATTCTGAATGCTGTAATAGGACTGTGAGGCAACATACTGTAATTTGTATCAGGTAAGGACTTTTGCAAGGTAAAGTTACCTGCTACTTATGTGTATTTCTGACAATGTGGAGGTGCAATCCATGTAGAGTTTCTGAATTCTGGTTGAGATCCCATCATTCACATGATGGGGAGCCTGTCACAATGATGAATGTGCTCTGTATGTCAATGATGTTTTTGAGGGCTGTTCCTATGCCAAGCACAAAATATTGTTGAATATGTAAGGGCTTGAAAGCCCTTGTTCATGTAGGAGCATCTCAGAACAATGGGATGGCCACATCCCATTTTCATTATTTTTTAAAAAAGTTTTCTTTGACTTCACCATAGGAAACTTGACTCTACCAACCAGAAAATTTTCAACAGCAGAAAAAAGAGCTCAGGTCTTAATGTTTTGCTAAATCCTCAAAACTCCTGAGGCTAAGTAGGAGCAGGACTGAAAGGCCTTAGAAAGGTGTAGTGAGTTATGAAAGGAACCGAGCACATTTTTCCAGCAGGAACATGTTCACTTTTCTGTAGCCTCTGTTACAGCTGATGCCACAGGAGCAAGAGCACCTCTGAGATCCTGAGGCTGAACGGTGGCTGTATATGTATGTCCTAATTTGTTTAGATCAACATTTTTTATGCTAGCCAGAGTAAAAAAATGACTGGCTTTTAGTACTGTTGCAAAATGCCTCGTTGTTTCAAATTCTGTATGTCATAGCAGATATAAAGTGTAAATCCAGTGTGCTGACAAAGTCGAAGCTCTGGAAAAGGGGTGAGGATAAAAAGACCTGTTTTGCTCTCATGTGCCTATGGCAGCTGGACGACCTCATCCCGCGTGGGAAGAGGTGGAAAGCCTGTTGCAAGAAAAGCTTTGGCTGGAGCTGAAGCTGCTGCACACTCATACACAAGAAAGTTTAAGTCTACTTGAGTGATGTGAGAAGGAACATAAGCAGCAGCCTAGCAATATAAAAAAAGCAAAGCAGGGGGAAGAAACTATGTGAAAATATTTGTCTTGAATGAGATTTATAAGGGTGACAATTTTAGACACTGGGAAGAAGTGGAAAGGTCTTCTTTTGCTAATCTTTTACTTGGTACAAAATGGAATAGCTGTGAGAAAAGAGAAAGCGTTAGATGTGTTGAGAAGGAGTGTATGAAATTTGTAACTGATATTTGCTTTTGTTGCTGTTAAGCTTTTATTCACATACTTCAGGTAAATTGACCAGAAAGGCTAATCATGTGTCATGAAAGGGGGATAAAACATATCCATATTCACAAAGATGTTGTTGCAGCAGTGTATAGTAGTGAAACACACACATTTCCGTGAGATTCTTAGCTATTTTTTTAACTGCATATTTCCTTCTTCCTTTTCAGCCACATAATTCTTGTTCCTTATGAGTGTTGAACATCTCAGTAAATTAAGCATCCTAAAGACAAGGAAGCTGCAGGTGTCAGTCCGGCTTCTTGTGGGCATACTATAACATTCACCTCTACAGATACCAATAGCAATACCCTTATTTAAAGCAGATACCAAAACTGCAGTTATGTGTTATATGTTGTTCATTTTTAGGTGTGCTTTTCCTCTCCCTTAAACTGCTGGAAACCTCAGCGAATCATGTGCGCATAAATTAAAGAAAGGTGGAAACTGTTACAAGACCATTTAGACAACCTTCAAAAAGATGCTGACAAAACTTAGAATTTGTTCTTACGCATATGTGTCCAATTTAAGTGGGCTTCACTGAACGACACATTCAGGAAGAAGACATGAAGATATGCTCTTTTTTTTGGTTATTCAATGAGCTTAAGTAATCTAGGACAAAGTCTCCAGAGGAATTGCTGAGTACCACTGTGCTTCAGCTTTAGGTACCTTGTTCTGTAAGTGAAATCCACAACCCCTATTTAAACAGGGAGAATGAAGTGCCTTAAAACTCTCTACAGCTGTGACCAAACTGAGACACTGAATCCCAAATGAGGACCAAGTAGCATGAGCACCTGAACCCATAATTATTCTCCTCCTGTGGAATCAATGGGGTGGAGAATGCTGTCTGTCATTTTATCCTTTCTCTATTCCTGTGAATCACAGATTCCTCCTCTCTCTCCACTGGCTCAGCATACCCTCTTAGGTCTTCACAGCTACTTCACAGTTACTGAACTTTCTTGGAACAAAAGAAACTTTTTTGGATTCTCTCGGGTTAAGGAAGATTTTGAACATTTGTTCATTAACCTATTGAATAAAAATTGAGATATGTCCCTCTTTGTCCCCACCTTTCTCCTGTAGATATACATTGGAGGTGTTCTGGTAACACCTGCCAGGCTGATGTGCTTTGGAAGTATTGGTTCTTAGGTAACATAAGACATCTGCCTTCTTGTTGACCATATTGGTTTTAGCTGCTAGATAATGTCAGTCTGCTGCCTTCTGTTAGTGAGAAGGCTGTTTTCAGCAAGTGCAAACCAGACTATTAAACACTTTGTAAAACTTTATTAAGTGACATGTAAGCAATTATAAACTTCTAGCGTCTGTGGGATCAGGAAGGAGTTTGGAGGATAGCTGTTGTGGGTGTAGAAGCCTAAAGAAGTCCTCTTCAGCTCATTTTTAGATGCTTAAATCCTTTGGTAGATCTAAACATTAGCCTCCCAAGTATATAAAATGCAGGTGCTTAAAAAAGTAATCTCTAGATCATATTCCATATTGTAGTTTATCCTATTCAGTCATCAACCAGAATTATTTTTAAAGAACCACTTTCTTATGCTTTGAAGTGGCGATGGTGCCTTTTTGACTCCGTAGCTATCAGGCATAATTGAGAACAAGTTATTCCAATTGAAATATATATGTAGTGCTTCTTTGCTTTGCACTTGTTGCTCTTCAATAACTGTTTTAACGAATGTCATATGCTAAGCAGTTAATTCTATAGTAATTTGCACCCTTTTGTCATAAATCACCAAATGGTCTGTACTGCTGCTTTTCCCCCCCGTTCTCAAACACTTATTATGATTTTCCTACTACTTTCCTTATAACATGCAATGGGGTTTATAACCTGAATTATGGGCTCAGTTTTGCAAAAATAATTAAATAAAACAATTTCTGTTCTTTAAAGCAGAGCTTGTACTTTCGGTGAATATTTGCCGTCTAATCCAGAGCCCAAGCAGCAGCTGCATTCTGCAGTGTCTGTGTGACACCGGTTCTCAAACACTGCAAGTTTCAGCCTAACATCACCCAGTATGTCTCTCTAACTGGGAAGGAATTGATTCTGGTTCTGCAAGGACTGCGGTTCCTTATTCTGTCCTGAAAAGTCACCTGGGTGGAGCAATACTGGTGTAGCAGGAGGAACTGTTGGTGACTGTTCTCCAAGCCGTGAGGTACCTGAGCAGACAGGTTCCTTGTCCTGTGATGTGAGCAGTTCTGGAAAGTTGTTCTAAACCTTCTGCAGAATAGAAAGAGCTTGGTTCGTGGTGCTAGGAGAGTTTGGGTCAGTGGAAGAGGGAGTAGCGACCCTTGCTACTCTCTGGGGAAAGAACTATGAACTACTTAGCTGTTTCTGTCCCTCCAGCCCCCATAGTATCACCTCCAACTCTGGATCCTTACCTGCAGCTGCCTTATTGCCTTTCCTTTTTCTTGCCCTCCGCTGCTTAATGCTGCATGCAATATCAGATTAATTCTCCCTCTAATAGATACCTTACCGAATCAGAGATGTCTTGATGTGCAAGAGATAATGTGTTCCTGATATTTTCTAGTACACCTGAATGTGGTCATCTGTACTTTAATCGTGTGGGTTTGTTTGTTCAGCTCCTCTTGTTTAACTACCAGATTTTTCTTCATGTGTATGCCTTTACCAATTTTCACGTATGCTTCAGCTTTTGAGACTGTGGTCATGAAGGGGTCAGAGAGGTGATTACAAGTTGTAAAATGACCTTACCAGTAACTGTTTAAGCATAAGTAATGTTCTGAAATTGCCTAAAGCAAAAACTGCCAATTCAGAGCTGATTGTAATGAATCGGGTTCTTCTATACGCAATAATGTGATCAATTTCTCATTTCACTGAATAAATAAGCTGGAAGATAGGGAACTGTCTATGACCCACTGTTAACCTTTTCCCTCATTATTCATATCAAACCTATGACATGCATGTAAGAAATCTCTGGTTCAATTTTAGCTAATTATTTGTTAGAAGTGAAGGCTCTGTGAAGTGTTACTGATTGTACAAGTACCTAGGGACCTTATGACATCTAATGAAAATAATCCCAAAGAAGCTACTCAGGCCTGTATGGTTTTTCCTGACTATCATTATAACTAGAAATACTCTATTTCTAGTCAACAAAACCTCTGTGTCTGTGCTGCCTCTCTCAGATGCAAGATACTGTTAAATTTATTATATCTCAATTATCGTTGCAGTAGAGCATCGGATTAAACAAACTGGGGCGTACATTGGAATAAATTCTGAATTTGTGCATATACTTCACTAATACTTAGCAACTTAGTGTCTGAAGGGCTTTTCATGTAAAAAATAATTTTAGTTAATTGGCTGCTTCTATTTTTGTGGCTAGCTAAAAAAGCCACAAAAATATGCTAGCATGTGTTGAATACACTTCATTTCACATGAGTTTTTTGGTGTGACTTATTGCTGGTTTTTAAAGCCAACCTGATTTGTAGCGCAGTTTGAATCAGAACTGCAAATGAAGTGGTTGTGGAAACTAAGGGCAACATTTTCAAAAATGCAGAACAGATTTAGAAATAATAGGCATTTGTATAGAGATACAGACATTAGTAGCTCGGGTACTGTGCTGCCCATGGGCACAGGCTTTTCATTATGGGACTGATGTCAGTGACCTTAGTGTACAGGATTTCTGCACCGCACTCCATGCACAAGCAATAATTTTTCATCCCAATATACCTAAGAAATTCCTGATACACATCTTGCAAGTGGGAAAGAGAAACCTGATGAGGTTAAATGTCTTGCTGCAGTTTGCATCAGAGATGTGTGAATCCTAGGAACCTTCTAACTTTAAAATATAACGCCATCTTCCCCCTAGCTCAAGGAGTGAAACATACCTTAGGGACTGAACAATGTTCACATTGTAAAATAACTTTTAAGTTGTATTACTTCTGCCTAAAGAAGCCTCTGGAGACTGCATCTGCCCCAGAAGCGCATAATGGGAAGAAGGAAATGGAGAAGGAAGTGGAGAATGAGAACAGAAAGTCTGAAAAAAACCCCCAACCAACAACAACAAAAACCCCACAGGTCTGGTCTTCTTGATGTTTAGAATTGTAGAGCTGTTCAATAATCAAAATGTGTCTTGTTCTTAAAGGACAGAAAAAGCATCTGAACTGAATCAAGGTATTAAAATCTTACAGAAAAAAATAAAGAGATTATGACCACAGGTAAAATGTCTCTCCTTACTGATGCAATAGCTACCAGAAAAACAGAATTTAAGATTAGTTGATAAAACATGAACTGTTTCACTAATAATTCTCAAAGTTCTGTTTTTCTAGAAATTGAGCACATTATAAAATATGATGATGTGATGCAACTTTCACATAATTGCTGATGTCTATAGTTACACCTAGAATTACCACTGACCTATTTTTAGAATTCTAATGAACAACAATATTGTTAAACTGAATTGAAAGTGGGTGTGACTGTAATGGAACTTAAATTTTCTGTGTTGAATGTGTAGATTATAATTTTGCACATAGTTAATTGTTTGATTTATAAAAAACATGCATCCACTGATTTATTCCAGTTATAAAAATTTTAAGCAAAGTAACGTCAACTTTCAGTTGCAAAATGGTTGGATGAACAAAGGAAATGACGTGACAGTTACTAGACAGTAATCTCCCCAGAATCTATGAATTCTAATATTAACTAACAATAAGAATGTATTACATTTCAGGAAAAGAATTGGCAAGATCAGGGTAGAAATAGAATATAAGTGGTTTAGTGTCTGATTTTCTTTTTTAAGTCAATAAGCAAATCCATGGCAAATAGGACACACCAAAGGGTTTCAAATTGGAATTTCAAATTCCTCTTCAATGTCCTGTTCAAGTGAGAATGTCAGAGTTCAAGGATTGGCAATTCAGACTCCCCTGGTAAAGACAGTGTTTTCAATTGAGATGGGATGGCTGCTGCCATCTCATCATGGGTGGTTACAGGTTTTCCTATCAGCAGAATAACAGTTTAGTAGGGAAGTACCCTTGTTACATTCTGTCATGGAGAAAACTCTTAATAATATCTCCTCCCCTTCACAGTAACTCAGATTTTCTACAACGTGTGGGTGAAGAGAAGATTTCAGTTTTCAAGACTGTTATCTCTCCAGCCTTACTATGTGATACTTACCTACATATGCTGTCAGCCTTACCTCTCTACAACTTTTTTCTCCTTTCCTGTTCCTATTTTTCCTCACATCCTTCTTGTTCTACAGCACCAACTAAGGGGCATGATATCAGCAAGAGAACTGATTACCCCTTCTGTATGGCCTTTCATATCTGTTGAACATGACACATCCTCAAACAGGCTGGAGAACTGATTTGACTGCAAAGTCACTCTCAGACCAGCAGATGCAAACTTCTAGAGGGTAGGGGTGGAGAGGTTGAATGCTGTCCACAGAAGGCTCTTTGAAGTCTTATATTTATGAAGGGCTTAAACATGTCTAATTATATTAGCTGTCAGTGGTATGAAACAGAGTGACGTGAAAGTGAAGTGAATCCTGTTAAGTAAGCTCAATGCTATTACAGCATGTATTTTCAAAATAAACTGGCAACAATTATAACAGGAATCACAGAATGTGTTGGGTTGGAAGGGACCTTTAAAGCTCATCCAGTCAAACCCCCCTGCAGTCAGTAGGGACACTGTTACCAGATCAGGTTGCTCAGAGCCCTATCTCCAGGGGTGGCGCCTCCACCACCTCTCTGGGCAACCTGTGCCAGTGATCTCATTAATGTTTATAAATTTATAAAGGGCGAGTGTCAGGAGGAAGGAGCCAGGCTCTTCTCAGTGATGTCCAATGACAGGACAAGGGGCAATGGGAGCAAGGTGGAGCATAGGAGGTTCAATCTGAACATGAGGAAAAACTTTTTTACTGTAAGGGTTACAGAGCATGGCCCAGGCTGCCCAGAGAGGTTGTGGAGTCTCCTTCTCTGCAGACATTCAAAACCTGCCTGGACGTGTTCCTGTGTGACCTGGTCTGGTGATCCTGCTCTGGCAGGGGTTGGACTGGCTGAGCTTTCGAGGTCCCTTCCAACTCCTGAGATTCTGTTTATTCTGTGTGTGATCTACCACCCTCATATTGAAGAACTTTTTCCTAATATCCAACCTAAACCTACCCTTGTCTAGTTTAAAACCATCACCCCTCGTCCTATCACTACATGCCCTAGTGAACAGCTCTTCCCCAGGTTTCTTATAGGCACCTTTCAGGTATTAGAAGGTCTCTGTAAGGTCCTTTTCTATAAGGAATCTTCAGAGGTAGCCTCATAGATGATGCCCCTAATGCCTGGAATGACAGACTGTGTTTGATTCCAACTTTTCTCTAATTTTGCACAGGTGTGCATAACTTTACAAGCCTTGTGGCAGTGGAGATTCAGGCAAATGAAATAACAACCTTGAAGGAATTTTTACAGCTTAACTAAGAAGCCCTCAGTACATGGGTTTATCAGAAAAGTGGTGGCAGCCTCCTGGCTGCGCCCAATGCCACCAGGTACAGTTAAAATGAAGTTAGCGAGAAGACAAATGAAGGCTGCTCGCTTTTCAGCTAAGTCGGTCCATGGTCTTCCTTGACCCTGGGGCTAGTGATTGCTGACTAGAATCTCAATGGCTGTTTTCTAGTGACAATTTCTGTGTCTGAGCTCATTAATCAATTTCTATTCAGCAGAATCAGTTTGTGGAAAACTTGCAAAGGTTACTTAATCCAGAGGGAGCCTGTACTGTTAGACAGAAGACTTTTCAGCCATAGTATTAAAACAAAATTTCCCACATCTCTGTCTTGTATCACATTTTCCATGACCTTATCAATTACTGATAGCAAAGAACAAATCAAGCCTTTCACTGCAACCAAATCATTCATGGTAATGTTAGGAAAATAGAACCTCTGCCTGCTTGCCTTAAGAAAAGGAATCTTTCGATATCATTACATCATAAAAATTGTCACATCTCTTAACCCCTTGGCTCCAGCATGAAACAGGAAATGACAGTGCTGAAATAGGCAAAACAATTGCTATGTGAGGGGCCTTTTTTTAACCCTATCCAGTAATATCCGTTATCATCCACTTTAAGAACCGGATCTGAAAGCAATTTGTAGAAACCCCTGATCTGTTTAAGTCCTTGCAAGGTTAATCCTGACGAACACCTGACACAGGGCTTGAGTGACTCAGAGGAATTCCCTGAACTTGGTAGCCTTGCACAAGTGTGCCCAGCACTGTGGCAGGAAACTTGGGAAGTGAAACAGTTATAGCAGTGGCTTGTGGATGTAAGAAATGTTTCAGTGTTGAAGAAATTGACTTAATGGATTCCATGTGAAAGAATAAAATACTGCCTTATTTCTTAAATATGGTAAAAATATTTTTAAAGCAAACCTTCGAATATTTGGACTTAATCTCTGTTGCCCATTGTGTGTGGGCAATTATTAGCTGCCCATGGCAATATCCTGGCAAACTGCCTCCCCCAAGGAGGCGCAATGCCAGCGTTTGGTGTGATCCAAAAGCACAGTTCGGTTAGTGGAGTCATTTTGTGCTCAATGTGCTCAATTTTTTTTCTTTTAGAGGTTTTAATTTTTTTTCTTTTAATGTTTTCCTTTTTATTGTTTCTGGATGTTTTCTCCTGTGCTTGTAAGGAAATTGTGTATGGAACTTCTCCTGCTCAGGATGAAGAACTACTTTGTGCTCTTTCTTGAGTGTTGGGCCTGATGGGGTAACTGTGGACAGTGTAGGAAACAGCATAGCATCTTTGGGCTCTTACGATCAGCTTTTTTAATGCAGGCATGAACAAATACGTACCAAGATCAGCTTGGTCTTTTATTTTTCTTACTGAAAAAAACAATTATTTCTTTCCTTTACCTGAACTTTTTCTCCTGGATTAAAATTTTCCTGGAGCCTGATCAACTTTTCTGTCATATTCCTGCTCTGCAGATTTGGTCACAGCGTAGCTGGTACAATAACTGCTAGTAGAAATGAGAAAGAATATGGGTAGAGTTAGTTCTCAGTTTTACTAGCTCCACAAGTTGGTCCATTTATGTAGGCGGTGTAGACCTGATTTATCCTGCAATCTGGATTGAGGCGACCTCTATGGAAGATTTTGTGTTGCAGAGGTTAACACTTGCCAGAGAATATGCCAGGGTCTCTCTGAATTATCTGACACAGTATGAAGGTGTGAGGAAGGGAAGGACATTTCTGTGCTATGAATCAGAATGACCTGTAGGAGATGCTTAAACATTGGGATAACAGTTTACAGAGAGGTCCAAGCACAGAAACTGAAGTCTGTTCACAGAAACTGTGAACTACCCAAGAGAATAATCTTGTTTGGAATTAATAAAAACTTACAATACGTCCTTGTTCGATTTCCATAAGCCTCCTCTTCTTCTGTCAGCTATTTTTTTAACTACCTGCCCAGGCAGTTGTACAGTCAGGCATGAAAAATAATTTGTTTTGTGAATTTTTGAAAGATGTTAGTAAGTGGTAATCTTAAATACATTAAGTCGGGAAGGTATTTCTGTTCATATAATTTCCTTCCATCCTTCCAGTTTCTGTGATGTACTGATGAATTCTCTGAAAAGCAAGAACAATTTACCAGTATAGAAGTTGGCATATTATAGTCTAGAAAGATTTATTTTTCATGGCAAAGTTTTACAAGGAAGACAATTCTGTAGCTCTTTGCACAGATATGCATGGATGAGTGGATTGTAAGTGTTACTCCTACAATTGGTTCTGGAGGCATTAGCTGACAGGGTGATTGTGACCCTTTCCCACACATGTTAGCAATGATCTTGTTGCATCAGCATTGCTGGAGATACTGAAGCGAGCTGACTTTGTGAGAGTTTCCCGAGTTTAAATTCCTCAACTGTAAAGCAATATCCTAACAGTTGTATGCTACTCAATGACAGAGGGAAAAGGGGAAAAAAGTGATTGAGAGATGCATAGTAATTTTGATTTTTTGCCACTGTCTTGATAAGTAGTGAGTACATTCCAAGGCTGTATCTGTGCCATCTCTTCAGAAAGATCCTGTTTGTGATGTTTATGCAATTTCCTTTTAGTGATAACAGCTCCATTTTCTTGCATCTAATACTTGCCCTATTTTCAGCAAAGTGGTATTGATACAAAGGATAGCATGAATGGAACTTTACCTGTCGTATTTTCACCAAGATGTTGCTGTAAGCGTACAGATTGGTATATGGTAATTTACTGGTAATTGATGGAATTACAGTTCCACCCAAAGTCCTTGTGTGTCAGTGCATGATTAAAGCAGTCTAATAGCCTTCAAAATAGCCTAGACCAGCTTTTGCTGGCTACTGCTAAGGGGAATCAAGGCCTCAAGTTTCCTCTGACTCTTCCACATGCTTAAAAATACAAGTTCCACCACTCTTCTGCCCAATACATACAAGGCATAGCAGAGGCAGGCTGAAAATTGGCTTTTAATGATTGATATTGCTTGTGTGAAATGAGGATGTTGGAACATGGAAGTGCTGTAAGAACGTCACAGCAGCACTGAACTGTCACAGACGTCGTTGATGCCAGTATTTAAGTTCTACTAGTTGAGAGCATGAGTTCTGGCATTATGTTCCCTTGGATGTAGGTACCACCATCATTGGTGGCAATTAATGATGAATAACAGTGGAAGAAGGAAAGAAACCAGGTTCAAAGTCATCTCTTTCTATCAATTTATATTGACTTCTATAGGTGGGAAACCTATTATTACTTAGATTACTCTAAGGATACTACTAGCTGATGTGAAGCCAAGGTGGTTGCCAACAGGGCTCATATGCTTTGATATACTAAATAGTATATGGATTGCATTGATAGCATTATTGAAACTATTTACATATTGATAGCAATATTAAAGGCATTTGCTCCATCAGTCATTAGGACTCATTCAAGACACAACTCTGTTTAAAAATGTTATTCTTCAAGTACTTGCAAAGAGATTCTTTCCTTTGCTCTAGCAAGTAGGATGCACTGCAGAATATCCTCCTTCAGCAGGTGTGGTGCACTTGCCAAAAACATAGTAACTATTTATTTTTAGGTTGCCCACCCCGCTCTAAATGGAACTAATTCTTTGCAAACAGAACTGAGAGTCAGACTAGGGATTTGGGAGAGGTAGTTAAATTCTATCTCTGTGATATATATCTGGCATAATTGACTCTACTGCATAAAAATTCTACATGCATGTGGAGTTTCTAAAGTTTCCAGCCCAAACCTTGTACTGCAGAGGGAGACCCAAAAGCTTCATTCCTTTCTCACAGACTATCTTAAGATGTAAAGTTTTCCAAAGTTTTCCTATTCAAATTGAAGAACAGAATCTCCTGAATGCATTTCCATCATGTGTCTCGGTGCAATCTGGAATGAATAAAAAACAAGAGCGGCAAATTTGACACACAGTATTGAGATGCCATGCAAAGCTCCAGAGTGCAGAACAAAAGGGGAGGAACCCCAAGCATTCCAGCCATGGGAACATCTGTACCAAAGCACTTCAGCAGAGAATTCCCAGGTGGTGGTGTGGGTCACGAGACAGCACTGGTCCTGGCCGCAGGGGCCTTGGTGTCTGCATGTCTGGGAGTGACTCGGTGCGTTACATCAAACAAGGCTGGGCTGGTCCACCTCTGGTGGTGGTGTGCACTGACCTGCGCTGGAACTGTAGATTCTGACAAAGTATGCATTTTACCAGTGATTCTCTAGATGTACATGCAGATGCAACTTCTGCTTTACATATATGCTGGTAGCATTATTTGTAAACTGACAGTCCTGTTTGAATGCTGGTTTTCTGAAAATGCAAGTTTTGTATGTATGTTCTTTGCCCTTCAGGGCAGGTTCAGTCTGAACCCCTTTATATTTACTTGCCTCAGTTCTCTTTGATAAAACCTCCTCATCTCTGAAATGTATTAATGTTTTAGAACTAAGCTTTTACTTGAATTCTGAAAGTATCGTTTGCCACTGGTACTCCTTTATATAGTAAATTAAAGTCATACTCCAAACAAGACTCCTGACTGTAATTCTATTTTACAAGATTTTGAGGCAATTTCTACTGCCATTAGCTGTGAGTTCAATATAAAAAGTACATAATTGTCATCTTGGTCATTCCATTTACTACAGCATTTTCCTGCCCTCACTGCACCCTTTGGTTGGAAGAGATGGTGCTTTTATGAAATATTTCATGGACTTGCATATAACACAGTTGTAAGCCCTAGAAGACATGAATTAAAATAGCAGATGCTGTTTCCATTGAGAGGAACAAATGCGTCTAGACTGAAAAAATGTCATATATAGCCTTCTTCCTAAATGGTACCTTGGACAAATGAGAGTGGTATCTTTCAGATTTGGAACTGAAATATAGTCTAACAGTAGAAAATCTGTCATGGATAGAGCTATGTTAGGTAGTCCAGAGGAACATTTTATTCACCACAACTTGTTTTGATGGACTAAATATTGAAAATTCACCTTGACCTCAATATTGAGATGCTATGCAAAGCTTTAGAAGGTTGAACCAAAAAGAAAAATCCAAAAGTGTAACTGAAACTTTTTTGTAATTTCTGCAGGGTCTGAAATAACGAATGTCACATTTCCATTTGAAAACAAGAGTTATGAAACAATGAAAAAAAAGAGGGAAATTTTGACTTTATAAGTATCTTTGTTAACATAAAAAAACATGAATTAGTGATTTTGCAGATCTGTGACAGGTTTTTTTGAGGTTTTTTTTTGTAAAGAAAACATAAGTGACTTTTGTTTCTTGTTGATTAGCAGCCAATGGGAAAATCAGTAATTCACGTAGTTGGAGGCAAAAGAGTGGGATGTGGCTCTCAATAGGAACAGCTTTCTAATATTCAAAATCACCTTTAACAACATCATGCTGTTTGATATTTTACCAAAACAAAGTCAAATACAAAGTGTGTTTGAGTCTCTACAATCATCCGTAATTCTGAAGAGGTTCCCTGATAGAACTTGTGCTAATATTTCAAATCCTGCGTCTGTGCTTTGCTCTGGTCCTGCAAGGATGAAAAGCACAATAAAGTTACACCGGCAAACATAAATCCCATGTACCTCCTAGGTAGGAGAGATCATCATCCTTACAAGGCTGGCTTTGTGGGATCGTTTGTTTGCCCTTTGTTACACAGACAGTAGCGACGCAATGTCAGTTTTCATGAACGTAGCCCCAAAGCCTGGTTGTGTGATGTATCAAAAATGTAACCTAAATAATGTTTAATTGACAGAGTGTTTATTTTCAAATAATTGCACTAAATTGCAGTGCTTAAAATGCAGTTAGGCTTTGCTGAGCTTTACCAGCCTATCAGCAGCTGGAGAATCATATGGTTTTCTGCAATAATAGGCAGATGTAAAAATTAACTGTGGCAAAGTAGCCTGAAACTACTTGTTCTAACATAGGATATGACTGACTCCCCAGCTCCAGATGGTTTTCTCACATTGAACACTTCTAAAGCAGTGAGCCAGAGCCCAGATTTGGGTCATAGATTTAGCTATTTAAATGATCTCTTATTAGTTTTATATCTCAGGTAGTGAACAAGAACTTGTGAAGAGGGAGTTGCACAAATCCTGTGCACATGAGAGCAACTCAGCTCTTTAATTAGCAGGGAGCAGTCAATCATTCCAAGGTATTTATCAATAGAGCAGTTTTTCAGGATTCATGCACTTTAACTTCATGCCTTCTGTCTTGTGGGAAGAGTAGAAGGTGTGTTCTTTGTGTTCTCACCCACCTGAAAAACCTTCTGGATATCCTTATTCCCTTAGCAGAAGAAAGTTAGACTTTGAAACAATTGTTTTCCAATAAGCAGAAATCCAAGGCCAGACTCAACTGCCTAATGTGAAGCACGAGTGTGCACTGGTGTAGTCACCAGTCCTGCAAGCATAGCAAAGATCAGAGGCGCTTCTCCAGAGCACGGTTACGTCTCCACGGCTGCCAGGACAAGAGACCCAGTCACCAACCAGCTATGTCTGACAGATGTATGGGGAATGGGACGTGTGGGTGGGCAGTTTAGTGCAGTTGTGAGTGTAAGTCAAGGGACATTTTCAGTGTGGTTGTAAGAAAGTCTCAATATTGAATTGGATGGTGTAGGTAGCGTTAGATAGTAAAGTGCAAAACCTGACCTTGTTCTGTAGATTCTTTCTTTGATGTGTAGTTAATACTCTTAATAACTTTCACCTATATTTATTTGCCAGTGGTATTTACTATTTAGGTGACACATTATAGCAGCATTTCTATCTAGATATTAAACCACAGCATCACAGAATATTAGGAGTTGGAAGGGACCTTGAAAGATCATCCAGTCCAACCCCCCTGTATAATTTTATGATTATAATTTTACTTGTCTACTTCCTGTTGCTTTATCTCAGTGTAGCATAAGGGAATCTGTCCATACATATATTTTTATTTTAATAGTAACACTCTGTTTTAAAACTTATAATAAATTTAAATCAGTCTCTTATTATTTGACTTCCATGATTGCTCTATCATTTCAATCCTATTTGTGCCTACCCTGTGCTCATTCTTATTTTCAGTGTTCTTCCCATCTATTGTCTGCCCACAAATTTATTTTAAAAATTCTGTCAGGAAAACAAACTATTATTCATGCTAAAATAAAGCATAATCTCTGCACAAAATGCCCCCTTTCTCCCCACACCTCTGAAATATTTTTACCAGATGTGCTTAGCTGAAGGGCCAAACACAGTAGATGCTGATCGTGTGGTCACAGCTGGAATTAAAAATTTCTATTCAGTGGAAATATTGTTTTATTTTTCTTCAGCAACAAAATGGTAATGTAGATGACATCTGTCTTTCCAGCTGTTCCCTGTGCTGGAAGAACCACTCCTCTCTCTCAGAAATTAACCAATCATCCTCTTAAAACTGAGATGCCAGAAAAATAAGACAAAGAATAGAAACAAACTGATGTGGGAATAGATATAACAGTAACCCAAACAGGGTCATTTGATTAGGATGCTACATTCCCATGTTTGGCTTTAGTTGCCCCCTGTTGAAATAAGTCCCAAAGCACTTCACAGGTTTCATGATTGGATTATAATGTATGTAAAACAAAGGAAAACAAAATTGCTGTGATGAAGTAGAACCATTCATCAGAGACCTTCTGCACTCTGCCTACCAGTTGAGCTGCAATAATACAACTTTCTCAATAGTTCGGTGTGCAGCAAGAGTAGCCATTAAGAGTATGTCAAAGATTCCTTTCATAATTTGCACTCAGTTTTGCAGTTCTGCACCACAGTACAGCCCATCCTATGTAACTTTTATGTAATGTTTGATCTTGAACAAGTGAAAGCTCCATATCTGGTGGCTTTCGCTTTCTCATGAGACTTCTTTGTGCTCCTGTTGGGTGTCCTTTTCATCATACTGTGACCTGTGACTGCTGTCACAAGATTGGGGCATACATATGCATACACTTTAGAAATAAAGACCGGTGCTCTTTTATTGAGAAGAAACTGTAGAGGTTTTGGTGACGAACATCTCTGGTTGGAGGAATGTGGTCCCCTGTCAGTTTATGTAGCACCTGACTGATATTTAAGAAGAGTTGGGGGTTGATAGGAAACATATTCTACACTCATTTGTGATGGGAATCGGTAACTAGGTAAAATTTCTGCAGTACATCCTAATAATTAGAGCAAGAGTGGGAAGCTGTAGGTCTTCTTTTCAAACTGCACCAAAGATGCAGATGCATAGGTGTTTGAGCATGTACTTATCTCTATCTGTTTACATATAACGTTTTTCCCAAGGTAGTGCTTTGTCCTTTTAGAGTCACGATCCTTCTCCTTCTGCACTGTTAGTTCCAATATCCAGCACATTCACTTTCCAAATGGGAAAAAGCAAGATGTTCTTCTTGCAAAATACATATAGTTTTGTACAGCACAAAATATTGCTAATGTTTGGGCCAGCAATTGCAATTGCTATATTTGAAATATTTATCTTGTGTATAACAAGTAACATGGATTCTGGACATACTATTTTTTTTCTCTCCTTTTAGGTTTGTTTAGTTTTCTGTTGTGTTGGTTTTTGAGTTTTGTTTTTTGTTTGTTTGGTTTTGTTTGGGTCTTTTTCTTCCCTTTTTTGGTGAGTGCATTCTTTAGAATAAGAGGCTTTGATTTAACCTGTTTGATTTAAATTATATTCATATTTGGCAAAACAAAGAGAGAGACTAAATGTTAATCATTGGAGAGTGCTTATGTTACCTGAGTTTCCATTGCAAGCCAAAATATAGGGCAATTACCAGTTTCTATAAATAGTTATTTGTGAGAGTCTGCTGGCAAGAAGAAAAAAATATCTGGTTTAGTAGCTTGGTTTGACTTGAAATCCAGTCATGTCAGGCAAGCACCTAATTTTAAACATAATACATCTGTTTGCCTGTAGCTTTGCCATAGACATTTCATATCAATAGCTGGTTTATTTTTGTCCTTTTTCGGTTTCAAAGTGTCAACCACGACGATGTAAAGAAAAGGAAATTTAGTGTATTCTCAAGCTACCTTATTGTCCATAGGCAACTGGGAATTTTGTGCATTGCTGTATAAATGAATCAGTTTCACCGGATCTTTACATACACAAATATTTAGGGTGAGCTGGGAAGGTAAGAAGTGGAGAGGAGAACTGATCCGCGGTCCTGGTAAAGGAAAGTCCTGCAGGGCAGCGTGGATTCTGTTGCGGGCTCACGCAGATGAAATGCTGGGTGATCCTTATCTTGGCTGAGCTGGGGTATCTGCCAAACAAATCTCTTGTTCCAGCCTAGGCACAGAGTTCGGTACTTTCCTATGCTGGGCAAATTGTTCCACGCTGAAACTGCCCGTATCAAATAGCTGTGCTGCTACAGTAGAAAGGACTCAAATGTTGCTTAAACTTGCTAATATATACACTTGTTTTTTCTTTTTTTTGTTCTTTCTTTTTTTTTCCCCTTGTAATGTCTACTTCTACTTCTTGTTTCTGTGTGCTGTCTGGGGCTGCATTTCTGTGTTCATGTTTTGCTCACTGTTTTATTTTCAGATGTCATTTTTTCAAGACCCTGCAGCCCTTACCAAATAGGAGAATATTGATTATGCTTTTTGTTTTGGCAACATACCAACTCCTGCTGACAAGATTAATTTAAAATTGCCTCTAATTCTAGGAAGCTGTGGCCTTTTTCTAGAGATTTTACTTTGCTTCTTTTGTTGTTCTTTTTTTTAGTTTTGATTTTGTTTTTAATTTCCACCAAAAAAATGTATCTGTATTTACTTCTGTCCTGGTGACCTTATATCTGACCACCTTAATTTTGGCAAGGCAGAAGTTTCAATCATACAACAGAAGATGTTCAATCCCAGAGATTTTTAATGCCCACTTTAAAGACTGAGACTTAATTGAAAAAGTAGTAAGATTTGGGCCAGATTCTGCAACTGCTAATACATTTTCCAGAGTGAATTCCAAAAGTAAATGAACTGAAATAAAATTGTTGACTCAAGGAGTAGGATATTTCTCAGTGTGTGTTAGAAGGGCTATCCCACTTTTAGTTACTTTCCATAAATGGCTGTGCTGTAATTATAGCATGTGTTAAGTTAGAGGCTTGGCTGGATAGGAATATTTATAAAAGCTGACATTTCAATAAATTGACCCAGTTTACAAGATTCTAAAGGAACAGCAAGAAATAAGGAAAAACCACCTGACATGGCAAGCATGTTAAAACAAATCAAACAAGAAGTTCTGATTTGTGAGCCCACGAGTACTCTTATATAGTCAATGGAGAAAACAAATCAAATGCTTGTAAATGCTGTTTAAGGGCTTACACACAACTTGATTTGATTAGAAAACTAAATATTTAATTATTTGTGGTTTTGATTTTATGAATGTAGCTTTCCTTTACTTGTGCTTTCAAGATGTTTGACGTCTGGTGAGAAAAATTGTGGATAGTGTTTCCATGTGTGGTGCCCCTACAGCAGTTTTTGATCCTTGTGCTATGCTCATATAGTCGTCTTCACGCTGGAGTTCCCTGATGTCCATGGGAGTTTCTTAATGAGGAACACAGAAACTGAATTCTGAGATTAGAATTTGGCTTAAGAGTTCAATTCAGGTTCCTGCCTTCAGCCAGTATGATGCCATCACCGTTTTGGTCCCCCGCTGCTATTAAACAATGTAGGCTTAAAACAAACCCAGATTCCAGTGCCGTCCTGTCAATGTGACCACTTTGGAAAGGTCCTTGTTAGTATTCTATTTCTTTCTGGTCCTCTCCCTTCTTTTTATTTTTCCTTTTTTTTTTAATAATTTAAATTGCACATGGGCTTGGTGGTAGGATTGTCAACAAGATTTTTAAGACCCATTCACTCTTGCAAGATGAATGGGTGTGTTTGATACATTCAGAGGAATCAGACACACCAAGCAAATGGCAAAAAAGTTACGAGAAGCTAAACCAGCTGGTGAGACAGACGTCCTGTGCCTTTGCTCATCAGGTCCAGAGCTGTGCCACCGTCAGGAAAACATGTGCATTCTAATTGCTCTTTGAGGAGTAAGGAGATTCTTCTACACAGAGTGCACTGCAACTTCCTTTAAAGCTGTCAAGGCTTCAAGCTTTACAGTACTAGAGGCTTTGTTCTTGCAATGCTGCAATGTGGGTGGCAAGGCAAAGTCAGGAGTGATCTAAGGCTCCGAGTTTAAAACTGGGGGAACGATAAAAAAGGTAAAATAAAAAATCTGGTTGTATAATGGGAGCCTGGTCCTGTGGAAGAGAAGATTCTTGGAGAGGAAGAGCAGGACAGCGACTTGAGGGTCGCTGTGGGTGTGCCCCAAAACCCGCTGCAGGCGCAGAGCAGCAGGAGGAGGCTGCTTAGGAAGGACCTGCGTGTGGGAGTTGTTTGAAGTGTGCAGCTACCAAGAGAAAGAGTTTCCTCAGGCATTTTGGTTTTGTTGCTGCTGTTGATAAAGACAAGAATCCTTGATCCTCTCCTTCCAAGACGTTAATGGTTTTGCTTTCACTAACTCTTTTTTTCTGCATAAATATAATGCAACAATCACTGTGATTTTGATACTGTTCTAATTATGAACGAGTTTTAAGTTTCCATTTGGTTTTGTACACTTCAGTAACACAGGTATGAATAATATACGAATTTAAAATCTTTCGTATTTGTGCATGAGATATCCTTCTATAAGAGGAGGTCATAAAGATACAATTTTGAATCTGCTTGGTGCTGAACACCCCATTGATTTCCCCTAAATCCACAGGCTTCTGTGTTTCTCTGGAATAAAATGGCTAAATAAACCAGCGCAGTAAGTCACACACTCAGGTGAAAGGCTGTAGCTATGGCTGCATGGATCCTCAGGTCCTGAAATGAGCTTAGGGACACAAAAAGCCATTCATATTACAAATTACCCTTTGCTTTTGAACTGTAAATTATCTTTATTATTAAGCTGGCCATGGTACTGCAATTATTAGGTGCCCTGTGTCTAAAGGTTTGAGCAATTAGAAGTCTGGGGTGACAGTCTCATGATACAGAGTGATAAAATACGTCCAGTCAAGACAAAGAGATGGTCTATATTCGTGTCTTCAGCATGTATCACAGGGATCCTGGAAGCTGTGCTGCTCTTAAACATTTCAATTAGCCCTGACATGGCCACTGTGAGCCCACAGATTATCTCTGTGTTGCTGTTCAGTTTTTATGAGGCTTTCCCTTCCGTTTACCCATTTTCACAGCAATCTATAAATTCGAAACTGCAACATCTGATTAATTCTCCCAGAAGAGAATAGTGAAGATCCAGATTTTTTCATTAATGAAGTTTGTGCTGTTCTGAGCTCTCATATATTTCAGCCATTGTTTTGCAGTCTTTTTCCTATTCTAATCTCTTTCCTGAGGTACGAAGGGAGGCAGGAGTTTTGAAATCACCCACTTCTTCTGACCTAGCAAATTAGACTGACTTTTCATGCAGGACCATTTTGCAAGCTGGTGGCCAGACTTTGTTGTTTTCAGAGTGAACAGAGCTTTAGTGTACCATTAGTATTTCTTCATTACAAACAATTGCTTGGCATCACTTTGCTTTTAAGTATTGTGCAGTCTTTATTTTATACACTAGATTTCAAATTAAATGTCATGTGGCTTTGCATATTTTTGAGCTTTGACATCAAATAAACCCAAAAATGTAAAATAAAACTGAATTGAGTCTGCTACGTATTTCCTACTGTCAGATAAGAAATCTGAGAAACAAATATGCCTTCACCCTTTGCAGATAGGAAAGCTGAGGCACAGATGTCTGGTTAATGAGGAGCAGCTAAGAGAGCTGGGTCTCTTTAGCTTGGAGCAGAGGAGACTGAGGGGTGACCTCATTAATGTTTATAAATATGTAAAGGGTGAGTGTCAGGAGGAAGGAGCCAGGCTCTGCTCTGTGATGTCCAATGCCAGGACAAGGGGCAATGGGAGCAAGCTGGAGCATAGGAGGTTCAATCTGAACATGAGGAAAAACTTTTTTACTGTGAGGCTGCCAGAGCATGGCCCAGGCTGCCCAGAGAGGTTGTGGAGTCTCCTTCTCTGCAGACATTCAAAACCCGCTTGGCCGTGTTCCTGTGTGACTGCTCTGGTGATCCTGCTCTGGCAGGGGTTGGACTGGCTGAGCTTTCGAGGTCCCTTCCAACTCCTGGGATTCTGTGATTCTGTCATTCTGTAAAGTTTGACTTGATGATTTTAAAGGTCTTTTCTAACCGAAACCAATCGATGATTCTATAAAGGATATTCTGGTGGCAGATGGAAAAGAAAATTTCTCTCTCAATGTCTGTCTAATCTGGTGGAGAAAGCTGAATGATATTCATGTGGTGTTTCCTTCAACAAAGCAGTTATTTCACTGTAGTATTAGGTAAATTAGCTGAGTGGTAAAACAGAAGATAAGAATCCAGATGTCATGTTTAGCAATGCCTTTTCAAATAGCTCATGAGCCCTTGAAGTAAAGCTTCCTGTGTTCAGTGTCATAACAGCCTCCAGAAAGGTGTCAGAAGACCAATGAGATTTGTATATTTGTGTCTATAATTCTCATGTAAAGATCAAAAGACATGCGGGCTAGATAACTCTAACCCACGGAAAGTATTTTATCAGGATTTTAACATGTTTTTTAATGTTGCCATACCGTGGCAATGGTGCTTAAATTCCTGTTGCCTGGAATACTGTTGAAGGAAGGGGACCCAAGACAATAAGCTTAGAGGGCAGTTCAGCTAGGTCTGGTTTAGCCGTTTCAGACTTGCCATTCCTTGTCCATTCACTGCATATTGTACTTCCTTGCCTGGAGACGGGGCAAGATTTGCTTTTGTCTTAGCACTCGGTGTTATCCTACCAACACCATATCCAGGAACGCTTTCAAAGCACAGGGATGAACTAGGCCAATGAAATAGGTCAAACCATGGCCTATGGATGAGTGATGAACCTCTAGAAAGGAAGCATTGAAAATCCAGGAAAAGTACGATCTGGGACAGCGATCTGTGAAAGTTCCATATAGAAAGCTGCAAACCTGTGGCTAAAGGGATCAACTGTTCATCATCCTTCTGTTCACGTCAAGCCTGGATCCGTATGCTTTCGTGTTCTCTATGGGTAGTTCCTCTAACATCTATCCCGAGACCACTGAGGCTGTATTTTGCCAGAATATTAAACACATCTTGAGATGCAAGAGCAATGGAGATGAACACCAGTGCAACTGTAAGAAGAAGAAAGTCAGATGTACAGCATTTCTGAACAACCTGTTAATGTATTAAATGCAGGCATTTTTGTGACTATTTCAATAATCTTTGCTTATAATTTATAAGGAAGAAAAGAGCATATTAAGTTCCAGTTGTGTAGGCTTTTAGGAATCTGGATATTTTCCTTGCCTTGAGTATTTTGAGAAACAGTATAGATGAATACAGGTGTTTCCTTCACATGTGTGGTATGCAATGAGGGGCTTGTGTTTCTTTTGGGGTTCTGTATGTTTATATAGAGGATATCTACCATGTTACTCTGTTCAG